>NC_089837.1:69185679-69485679 GCF_035609145.1 Eleutherodactylus coqui | reverse complement strand
GTTTTTATGCTAGTTTACCTTTCTAATTGTTGCGTTGGGGTTGGACCAGCAGGCGCAGCGGCTTCCTTCTCTCCTTAGTATGGCGCACACGGATCTATCAGTGATGTGGCCTTTATGGAGCGTGTACAGATTAGATTCCTAATCTAACAAGTAGGGGAAAGTGTGCAGCACCGTAGTTAGGGCCGTTAATATATCTGAGTTAGGGATTTCCATTCATTCATGGAGCGAAAAAAGAGACTTCCATAGGTATTAAGCGTTTCCGGTTTTTTCCCATTCATTTTATTGAGTTTTGAAAAAAATGTAAAGCATTCTGCAATGGTTCCTGTTTGCGTAATGCAGTCTGCAGCGCGATTCGTTTCTTCAGAAACCTAGTAGAACAGAAAGCATTTCGTTTTTTGAAAACCCAGTGAAATCAATGAGTAAATAAAATAGAAATGCTTAATTCTTTTGGAATTTCGTTGTTCTGCTCCAAAAAAGGAACAAAGAGACAGAATTCAAATCAAAATCCCTAACGAGGATGTGAACAAGCTCGTTGTCTGACGACGCTGCAGGAGCAGTGCGGCGCCAGCCCCCGGTGTTATAGCAATGTGCGCATCCACCAAGTACCGGAGGACGCACATGCTCGGTCACCCTCCACACAGCCCACTCGCTGTATGGTAATCCTCTGTTCACTGCAATAGAAATAGCTTTCTGCCCTCCTCGTTAGGAAGGACCCAAGTCTCTGCAGAGTATGGCCTCATGCACATGGCACACGTGGATTCCGCATGCAGATTTCAACCGCGGATGACCTGTGAATCATTTTTAATGCTTGCGGGAGATTGCGGATTCAATAGTTTTTCCGCACAGATGGATGCGGATGCACAGTGGATCATCCGCATGAAAAAAAAATCGTAGGCCCAATGGTGCCTTCCCCCGCCTCCCTGCCTGGTCTCCAAACAACCTAAGAAGTATCCACCTGCAAATCCAAAATGCATCCGCAATGTAATTGCGGTGCGTCTTTGTTTGCTGTACACTAATGAACATGCATAGCGGGTGCAGAAAGCGCAGTAAAATACTCCAATGCACATGCAAAAAAAAGCATCGTTCATACCGCAAATACGCATACACCCGTGTGAAGCTGACCTTAGGGTGCCTTCATCCTGGCGATAAAATCGCACAATTTTAGCGACATGATGCAAAAGTAAGTGAAAACGCAGAATTATGAAACCAATGATTTTCAATGGTTTCCTTCACATTTGTGATGTTTTCATTCGATGTTGCAATTAAAATAAATCATGGGACGTCCTGGCTTTTTGCGTTTTTCTTATCTCCCATGTTTCCCTATGGAGCCTCCTTTTTATCGCATGGCAAAGCACAAACTTGCCTTTTTTGTGCAATGCAATGCGTTTTTTTCCCCAGGAAGTCAATGAAAATGGGCAAGAAAATTGCAAATGATGTGTTTGTAAAAAAAAGCTGTGTTGACGCTCAAAAATCACAGGAAAAAAAATTGCGATTTTGCCGCGATTTTCTTGTGGCTATTTCGCAATCACCTGTGTGAAGATGCCCTTAGGAAGTGCTTCTGAAAACTCTGTCTTTATGGGTGGCCGTGTTGGTTGTCGCCTAACTTCACTGAAGCGGAGAACTTTTTTTCCCTTTGGAGGGAGAATTAATTACAGCTGTAGATGAATGAAATCTGGATGAAAACAGAAAATTAATGTCACATAACAAGATTACACTGTGTCGTACAGTCTGCTCCATCGCGTCCTGCAACCCAAGCAATGCGAGGTCTGTTTACGGCGATACAGGAGCTAAATGTCAGAGCTGTAAAGCGTAATTATCATCGCACTTTTTATACGCCTGAAATGCGACGTACATGAGCAGATTTGTTAGCGAATAATAAAAGGGTCTCTATTATATTTGGAAACGATTAAGCAGTACTTATTGCCTTGTAGTATGATATGTCAATATCCGCAAGGATCAGGTATCCACACCCAGTCAGGCGTGAAGAGATTTCCTTTACATGTGAAGAAAACTAATAAACCGTTTGAAGTTCTGCTTCACTCAAATGACTCAGATCAATCTTACAATATCTGGAGAAATTTGTTTTATTTCTCTCTTAACCACATTGTCTATCCCGGGAGCTTTGTTCTGTGGATTGAATGTCTTTTGGTCCTTCCACGCCGTAATGCTATCAGTTTCATTGTCGTGATAAAGGCTGGTTTGGATGTTGGTTCTTTGGAAAGTTATTCTAAATACTTTCACGTGGGGCATGGCTCAAATTGGAGATTTAGGTTCAGAATCATGTAGCATTCCCACAGGGAGTTCCTAAAAGTTTGAACCCATAAAAATAGTTCTCATGAGATTAAGGTTGTTGTATCAGTGTCGGCTTGTAGGACTTCGAGAGAACAAACTACATCAACAAAACACGTCCCCCTGTGATTGTATTGTATATTCTGTTATCATTGGACACTATTAAAGACCAATCAACTATATCTGACTTTGGCCAAAAAAGCTATAGATCCTAGCGATAAGTTACCTCAATTTTAGACAAGATTGTCTTCTTATTGGACCTGGTGTGGTAGGGCTTGGAAAGGTTGACAAAATATGTTTCCACTTAAAGAGGTTATTCCACCAAAAACGATTATCACTGATACATAGGATAGGTGATATGTGTTTGATCACTGGGGGTCTAACCACTGGGACTCCCAGGGATCATGAGAACGGCAGCTTTCAAGTGCCATAGCCGAATGGGGCAGTGATGCATGGCCAATGTTCCATTCACTATCTATGGAGATAGCCGAGGGATGCACTTGACCATATTCCTTAGTCTCATAAAAGTGAAATGAGGGGTGGTTACAAAGTACACCGCTACTCTATTCTCATGGGGAGGGGGAGGAACTCAGAGGTCCGTACGTCTCATGATTTCTGAAAGTCCCAGTAGTTGGACGTGAAGCATTCAAGCATCACCTATCCTGTGGATTAATGTTTTTGGTGGGACGACACCTTTATAAAGGTTTTTCTGGATATTACATTGATGACCTATCTTTTAAGGGGTTTTCACAGCTTTTACTATTGATGACCTATCCACCACTGGGGATCCGCACCAATCAATTCATCGTCTGGCCCACTGTGGGGCCGGACGTTTGCATCAGTGGTCAGCGCTGGAAGTATAATACGTGGCTTCACCCCCATTGAAATCAATTGGAGTGAAGCTGTCTATTACACTTCTAGCCTTGACCACCAATGTGGACACCCAGCTACATCTTGCTTTAGATCACCTTCTTCTTGCACCTCTTGAATTGATCCTTAGGCAGGTTTCACTCCAGCGTATTATGGGCACATTTATGCAGCCATAGTACAGACGTGTGCCTAGCCTAACCATAGGTTCACTAACCCAAACTCCATGCATCTTAGATTCCATTGATGCTCTGAGTTCAGATCAGGATTACACACTGTTGGGCCCGGACACTCCTCCGCATTACAAATTCACAAATGCGTCCATAATACGCTCATGCAAAGCTGACTTAATTTACAGGTGCTATATTTAAAGGGCTTTTCCAAGCATCAAACATTGATGCCTTATCTATAGGGTAAACCTTCAGTGTTGGATTTTATGGTGCCCAAGACAATCAGTAGAATGAAGGCTCCAGACCTACTTTTTAGTCCATATACTGTATAACAGAAGACCGCTTAAATAGTAATTCCACACTATGATGTTACAAATAAATTGTTTGCTTTAGTTGTAGAAATAGTAAAAATCTATTGCAGGCAAATTTCAAGCATGGTTTTCCAGCCACTCACATAAAAACTAGAAATTTGTAGTTCGGAACTCCTTGACAGTGTACAGGGTGCTGTAAATTATTGTAGAGCAAACTCCCCCCCAAAACCTACAAAATGCAATTTCAGCCAAAAGAAGCAACTCCACTAATTACATTAGGTGGAGTAATTGCTATTTAAGCCATTCCTGGATCTTTTCTGAACGTTAATTTCATAGTGAAGAGTACACAGTCGATGAATAACATTGGATGGTATAAATAACACACCAGATTTGTGTTTTTATTGTATTGACGGAATGTCTTGTAATGGGTTCATGTCAACAACATGTGGCCTATATTTATCAGAAACAATGCAGCTGGTAATGTATTGCCTCCTGCCAGAGAGGAGTTGCCCTCCCACCCGTATCCCGGCTAGAACAAGAAATCTTAACTTGGCAACTAGACTTCACAGCTTGTATGCTGCTGACATTTCAGACCTCTTTGTTGTTGCGGCACAGTAACATAATACCTTCACCTCACCTATTCAGAGTGTTTGTTTACTTGTTAAAATCATGGAGTATGAACAATATGGTGAGCTGCTGGGGCCAAGAAACAGTGTTTTACAGGTTAAATAAATATTGTACATTTGTGTGTTCACTCCTTGTATCCAATGTGCTCCATAAGGACAATTGCAAAAAAAGTGCAAGAGTGGAGAGTATTCGGGAGCGTGACGCATGAATATAAGAGGTGAATTCAAGTTTTACGGTCTACTAATTCTTTTCGAAAAAGCTATTCCAGAAAGCTGAAAGTATTGTCACTTCTCATTATAATTAGTGTTGCTTGTCGTGATCAGATGGGTGATAAAATCGGGCCAATTTTTGCTGAATCGGATTGGATCATCGCAAACTGATTTTTTGTAAGAATTTCCAAAATATTGTCTCCCTCCTTTGAGCAGAAAGGACAGGTATGTTGGCTTAAGACTGCTGCCTTGTAGTGGTGGAGCTCTAGCTTTCAATTTGACCTTGATGGGGACTTGAACCTGAGACTCCACCACTGGTGGTTGTGGCCTTGCAGCAGTGCTAACCACTGGGCTGCCAGCACTGCCAGTGGTGGGGTCCTAGGTTGCAGTGGTGGGTTACCAGGTTCAAATCCTCATCAAGCTCAGATTCAAACTCAGAACCCCAGCACTGTATGGTTGCAGCGCTAAGCCAACACACCTGCCCTTTCTGCTCAAAGCAGAAAGCCAACATTTTGGCGATTTTTGCTAAAAATCAGATCAGTATGATCCAATACGATTTAGAAAAAAAAACGGGCCCGATTTTATTGCCCGGCTGATCACAATGAGCAAATGAGTTATCATATTCAAGATTGCCTGACATTGCCACACGGACAGCCTTGTGATCATCAGTGAAGATAGATTCGCGGCATCCACCTGGAGGAAACTTTCTGCATCTTCAGGCCTTCACGCAGGATAGTGTGCACAGATCCTACGGAAATTCTGACTTTGCAATCAAGGTGCACACTCAATTGGCAGTTCTCCATAACCACTTGCCCCACCCCCACAATCATGTTGTCGGACCTGCTGGTGTGTGGCCGAGGCTTCTTTGGTTCATTCTCACTCAACGTTCAGCCTTCTTTGAACCGTCGCACCCACAGACGCACATTTTTGACATCCATGACCTTTTTACCGAATGTCTCGCTCAATTGACAATGAATGTCGACGGATTTCTTTCCACACAAGTGAAAAAAACAGATGATTATGTGCTGTCCTTGGAACGTGAATGGCACAATTTCACGTATTGAAAATGCTTCTATCTCCAGCCACTGCCACGTGGGTTGTCTGCACTGGACGATGCTGCCATCTGTCTCACTCATCTCCGAAGAATGCTGGCTTCTTCTAAAATGTGTCCCATGTTTCTATTTTCTTCTATTCGCAAGAAATAAATTAAGAGACTTTAGACTTTGAATGCAGCTCATATGATGGGTTAGTGGTATACGAGGTTCTCGGAATGATGAGGACGCGGCAGGGAATTTTTTAGTCTTGCTTGCATACCAATGTTGAAGCTGTCAGGAATGATGACAGTAGATTCTCATTACGATACGTAGACTGCATGTTCAGATTTGTAGACCAACTAGAACATGTCACCCGAGATGTGGTAAAATGCTTCAGTATGGGGAAAGACCTTGCTCAATAAGAAAATCTGACTGTCGGAAATTTTGCAAAAGTCATAAGCTCTTGCTTGCAACTTTATTTCCTATAGGAAAATATTGAAATGGATGCGATTGTGATTTTTACCATGACTATGAGGCAAAGTGGTGTAAATCTATAGTCTTAAAAGCGGTTTTTCGTGAATGTACATTGATGATGTGTTTGGTTTCTTATCCAACCCTTGGAACCTCTTTGATCAGCAAAAACGAAGGGCAATGGCCTCTTCCGTGTTTATCTAGAAACTTTGTTTGATCCACATGTGGTCCTGTGTCTGATATCTTAAAATAGGCTATCAATGTTTTTGCCTTCCTCAGAAAGCCCCCTTAAAGGGATCTCCAACAGTAACTTCAAAACTTGAGTTCACAAATATGTAGAGCAAGGACGGCCAAGCTCCCTCCCAAGAAGCCATGCCCCTTTTTAAAAAAATTTGTTATGAGCTGATGATCAGAAAAAGTCACTTTTTTCACGAGAGCGAGGCTTTGCCCAAAATTTGGAACTTTTATATGCCAGTTTTGTCTTCATAAATTCACCTCCCATAATGAGAAGTGTAACATAAGAGGGTACAAAGGTTGCAGTCACTCTCACATCCTGGTACCTAGGGGGCCCTATATGTCTACAAAGTCATGTCTAGTCACCCACAACTTACTGCAAAAGATAGTGCTATAAAACTTGTTTTTGCACACATTATAAATATGGCACACGAGTGTGCCCTATTTTATACTTTAGAAATAAACCAAACAGGCTAAGGCACCATTCACACAGCAGGCTACCAAAGGCCTTGGGCTGTGGGCTGTTCAACAAATCTAAAATAATCTGAAATGTACTACATAGAGACATTTCCAGAACCGAGCTTACTGCATGGGTAACGTAACAGATCAAAGCTTATTGCATGATAGCAGGTGATGTCCTCTCTGACTGGAGTCATTTACTTTATCAATTCTTTTTCATCTAACCCAGACCGCCATGATGATTTCATCTGATCACAATTTGCAGAATGACGCAAAGACAACTTTGACTCCTCAATTTTCCAGCAACCTGCCTTCGTTTTCCACACCTTTACACTATCTCCCCATCCATAGTGTCCCAGATAGCATTTATTCTACTCGTAGTGCTCCATACAGTAATAGTATCCCCCTTTTTGTGCCCTTTGTAGGCCTCACTTTGAGTGCCACCACTCAGTACAAGTGTCCCTACAAAGTAATAATGCCTTCCTTATGTTCTCACTCAGTTATAATGCTCCTATATGCCCCCTTTCAATAATAATGCCACTGTATGCCTTCACTCCATTGCAATATTCCCTTATATGCCTGCATTCAGTTATATTGCACCCTTGTCCACGGGGAAAATCAGATCCGCTGCAGATTCTCAATGGAGAATCTGCAGCGGGTCCCTCCTGCCCCGCGGACATGAGCGCCGAAAATAGCAATTTAAAAGCATTTACCTATCCGGCGCGGGCGACGAAGGTCAGCTGTTCCTCACGGCCGGATCTTCATTTTCGGCCGGCGGATGAATTCCTGACGCCGGCGGCATGTCGCCGGCACGTCGTCGACGTGCCGCGCGCATGCGCCGGGCACATCCACCGAGCCGAAGCAAGGAAGATGCGGCCGTGAGGAAGAGGAGACCTTCCCGGTCCGCTACGGATGGTAAATACTTTAAATTCCTATTTTAGGTCTCCCGCAGATCCGGACGGCTTCCATAGGCTTCAATAGAAGCCCGCGGGAGCCGTCCCCGCGGGAGACCCGCACGAAAATGGAGCATGGTCCAGATTTTTCCATACTCCATTTTTTTTTAAATCCCTTTTATTGACGATCCGCGGGTATTTATCTACCCGCGGGTGGTCAATGCATCCCTATGGGATGCGGATCCGCATGCGGGAGATCCGCTGCGGATCTTAAATCATATTTTGCCCGTGGACATGAGCCCTTATACTCTTGTTCAGCAATAAAAGCTTCCTTACACACTTACATTCAGTAATAATAGCCCCCTTATATGCTCCATTCAGTAATAATAGCCCCTTATATTCCCCCTGTTCAACAAAATAGCCCCCTTATATGCCCCCATTCAGTAATAATAGCCCCCATATATGTCCCCATTCAGTAATAACAGCCCTTGTTTAGTAGTAATAGCCCCCTTATATGCTCCATTCAGTAATAATAGCTTCTTTATATGCCCCTATTCAGCCATAATAGCCCCTGTTCAGCAAAAATGGCCCCCATATATAGAATGGCTCCATTCAGTGATAAAAATGGCCTCCTTATATGCCCCATTCAGTAATAATATCCTTCTTATATACACCCGTTCTGTAATAATAGTCTCCTTATGCCACTTAACAGCATTAAAAGGAAAAACAACCTATACGAACTTCCTGGCCGCTGCGGTCTGTGTCACTCCGCTGTCCCACCAACTTAGCGATAGTTCGATCACTTCACATATGTCGCTGTGGGCAATCCCTAGCCTCACCAACACTAAGGCTAGTTTGACACGGACGGTCACGATTTTGCCACGAGAAACTCACGCCTTTGCTTCTGCGATTTTTAAATGTTAGCTTTTAGAATAATCTCGCATTATTGGCGCCCGTGTTAAAATCGCTCAAGAAAATCATACTTTTTTTATTGCGTAAGTCAGTAGGACTTCCTAATGTTAAAATCGC
Organism: Eleutherodactylus coqui; assembly: GCF_035609145.1. NCBI lineage: Eukaryota > Metazoa > Chordata > Amphibia > Anura > Eleutherodactylidae > Eleutherodactylus > Eleutherodactylus coqui. The sequence continues at coordinate 69,477,086 of NC_089837.1, read as the reverse complement.
ACGATTTTCTCACCCGTATGAAACTACTCTAAAAATTGACTATGGCGATCACTCACTATGTCAGCTCGGATTGGCGCAGCACAGACAGCAGCGGGCGGGAGGATGTTTTTTTATTTTATTCAAAGCCTAGGCATCTTCGGCCAATAGCGGATTATAATAGGGGCAGTTTAGGTAGCTGTGGCCACCCTGGATCCTCGGGCTTGGTGCTGTCAACCCTACCGCCCCCATTATAATTGGCCATTGGAGTCAGGATGATGGTAGAGTCCCTACAGCTCCATACCACAGAGCAGTAAGTACTCCATGTGCCTCCGTACCGCATTGCAATATCCAGCAATGTTTCGGAATCTGACAGTTGAAAGCTCTGTATATCTCAGTCTGGAATCGGAAGCCCTCATACTGTGCCTTTCGAAAGCATTCTCCTAGCTCCCCTCGGTGTGTTTACTAACTAGAATTGAAATGGATTTTTATGAGTTTGTACTATTTGATTTACACGACATGCTGAGAACTGTGAAGGTGGAAAATATTTTTTACTGTGACACAAACAATAATTAAGACAAAAACAGAGAACTTTGATGTGCGTAAATATTCACTCCCTAAAGTCAATACCTTTTGCTGCAATCACAAATGCACATCTCTTGGGGTTTGTCTCTATTAGCCTAGCACATCTAGACACTGGGGTTCTGGCCTATTCTTCTAGGCAAAAGTGCTGCAACTCCTTCAAGTTCAATAGGTTTTGTTGGTATATAGGTAAAAAGTAAAGTCCCCTGTCGTGAAAGCATCGAGTCGTGACCGACTCCTAGGGTGGCGTTGGCAGACTGTTTTGCCATTGCCTTCCCCAGTCACCTTTACCCCCCACCAAGCTGGGTACTCATTTTAAAGACCTCAGAAGGATGGGTCAACCTTGAGCTGGCAACTCTAAACCATGCAGGGATTAAACCCGCAACCTTCAGGTTGTGAGCGAGAGCTTAGGACTGCATTGCATTCTGCTGCCTTAACACTCTGCGCCACATGAGGCTCTGTGTTGGTATATAGCAGTCTTCAAGCCACAGATTCTCAAATAGATTGAAGTCTCAAATTTAATTAGACTATGCCAAGACATCTCCATGCGTCCCCTTAGAACCTCCGGTGTAGCTTTAGCAGTTTATTTAGGGTCTTTGTCCTGCTAGGAGATGAACCTCCGCCCCAGTCTCACACCTCTTGTAGGCTAAAACAGGTTTTCCTTAAGCATTGCCCTGAATGTACTGCCATTTAGCTTTCCTTCAAACTTGACCACTCTTCCAGTTTCTGCAGATGAAAAAATTCCCCACAGCATGATGCTGCCATCACATAGGGCACTGGCCACCAGTTTGTGGGGGTATCGCAGGCAGACATATCCTGGGGCAATTATCCTACTTAGGGCGAGCACCCACTGGCGTTTGCGTTTCCCGCGGGAAAAAAACGCAGCGTTTTCGCCGCGTGTCGCGCGTTTTCCGCGGCGTTTTCGCCGCGTTTTCGCGGCTTTGCCATTAATTTCCATGGAGAAAAATAAGGACACATATGCAACTGACAGTTCCTATGTTAAAAACGCAAACGCAATGCAAAAAAAACGCCAGTGGACAGGAACACATGTTATCTCTATGCCTGTGCAGGAAAAACGCAAAACGCAAAACGCAGGTAAAAAAACGCCAGTGGGTGCTCGCCCTTAGGTCCAATTGGACAGATGATCTTCTTTCTCCATGCAGCAGTGTGTTGTGAAGCTACATGAATCATCCTCCTCCTGGCTCCATTTCCTTCCCTCTGATGTTCCAAGACATCCATTTGTACGCTTGCAGCACTATCGCTTAGTTCTGCTACTGTATTTAAAGGGGTTGTCCTGCAACAGCAAGTGGGGTTATACACTTCTGTATGGCCATATTAATGCACTTTGTAATATACATCGTGCATTAAATATTGGCCATACAGAAGTTATATACTTACCCCCTCCGGCGTTGGCGTCCCCGTCTCCATGGCTCCGACCAAAGGCTTCTTCTGCTCCGATTAGACGCGCTTGCGCAGTTTTCCTTCTTCTGTCCCGCTCCGGCGTGCTCGCGCCGCACAGGTCTTCTGCGCACGCCGGAGCGGGACAGAAGAAGGAAGACTGCGCAAGCGCGTCTAATCGGAGCAGAAGAAGCCTTTGGTCGGAGCCATGGAGACGGGGACGCCAACGCCGGAGGGGGTAAGTATATAACTTCTGTATAGCCAATATTTAATACACCATGTATATTACAAAGTGCATTAATATGGCCATACAGAAGTGTTTAACCCCACTTGCTGTTGCGGGACAACCCCTTTAAGTTATGAGCTTGGGTCTGATGCTGTATTTATGTACTCAGCTTGGCTCTGGTGTTGTATTTATGTTAGGAGCTTGTTTCTGGTGCTGCATTTATATTATGAGTTTGGTTCTGGTGCTGTATTTATGTTATGAGCTTGGTTCTGATGCTGTATTTATGTACTGAGCTTGGTTTTGATAAAGTATTTATATTATGAGTTTGGTTCTGGTGCTGTATTTATGTTATGAGCTTGGTTGTGGTGCTGTATTTATATTAGCTTGGTTTTGATGCAGTATTTATGCTATGAGCCTGGTTCAGGTGCAATATTTATGTTATGAGTTTGATTCTAGTGCAGGTATTTATGCTATGAACTTGGTTCTGGTGTAGTATTTATGTTATCAGCTTGGTTCTGGTGCTGTATTTATGTTATGAGACTGTTTTTGATGCTAAATTTATGTTATGAGGTTGGTTATGGTGCTGTACTTATATTATCAGTTTGGTTCTAGTGTAGTATTTATGTTATGAGCTTGGTTGTGGTGCAGTATTTATGTTATGAGTTTGGTTCAAGTGCAGTATTTATGTTACGAGCTTGCTTCTGGTGCAGTATTTATGTTATGAGTTTGGTTTTAGTGCAGTATGCATGTTATCAGCTTGGTTCTGATGCTGTATTTATCTACTGAGCTTGATTCTGGTGCTGTATTTATGTTATGAGATTGTTTCAGCTGCTAAATTTATGTTAGAAGCTTGGTTCCGGTGCTGTATTTATTCACTGAGCTGTTCTGTTAGGACAATGAAAATACAAGGAGACTGCCTATCATTGCAATATAACTTTTGCTTAGGTTGGGAGCAGGGGGAATAAATTCCACACGGGTTGCCATCTAACCAAGGGCTACTACTGGTTTGTGCAACCACTATTCTTCACTGTGGGAATAGTGTTCTTGGGGTGGTGGGAAGTGTTGGGTTTGTACCACCCATAGCATTTCCCATGATGACCAAAAAGTTCAATTTTAGTCTCATCGGGCCAGAGAACCTTCTTCCACGTGTTCTTTAATAGGGATGAGCGGCAATACTAAACATAACCCATGGACAGACGAGGCACTGTTTTTGATAAAAAAAGGAAATAATTCTTGTTTTATAATCCCGAAGAGCCCCTTTAATACAGCAAGAACAGCTCAGCGCTGAGAAAGAATATATCCTGTGGCTCCGGAGACATTTGCATTCATGACACCTAATTCTAAATAAGTGACAATACCGAATTAATTCAAGGTGATTACCTGACGATGTGATGATAATTTCCCTTTCATCTGTCCCGGGATCAGCTGAGGGAGCTGTCATGTCTAGCCATACAATATTTCCACCTCTTTACTCGTCTCTTCAGCTGTGTATCAAGCAGTAAGCGTTTGGTGACTTTGTTTTAATCTGCCAGCCATGCATGGATGAAAACACTGTGATTAATAGAAAGAACTGTCACTGGGTAAATCTGTGTTTTCGCTAAAGAAATTAATATTTATATCATAGAAAGCTCATTTTCTGGCTGTCTCAGCGTCTTGATTTTACTCGGGTTCTAGCTAGAGACGGCGAAGGCGCCTTCATGCGAACATGAACTTGAAATGATTAAAAGCAAAGCTTCACTTCTAAACTACAAATTGCAGAACCACATGGGTAAAATCTATATAAAATGTCAAATACGGCTACATTTCGTCAGCTATAATGTGCAGCCTTTTAGTATCCGTATTACAGATGCAGTTATTCAACCTTTAGAACTGTACACTGCATTACGAACACCTACTCAATAATGGTGGGTCCACCTTTTTGGGTGATCACAGCTTTCAGTTCTTTGGGAAGGTCCTAAACATCCTTCCTACTCAACTTGACCCATGTCCACTGCAGCAGCTCTATCACTTTACGGATAAGTGGGAGCAGATCTCAAAGCCCTATCCAAACATGTTCAGTGGGGTGAGTTTGGTGGCCAAGGCAATGTGGAGAATTCATTGTTGTGTTCCACCAGCCCTTTGCTAGTGATCTAAGCTCAATGACGTGCAGTGTTGTCCTGTTGAAAAATATCACTCTGGTTGGGAAGACGTCCTGAAGATATGAGTGCAGACGGTCAGATAACAGGTCCCCAATGCGTTCACTTTTTAAGCATTGTGGTATAATGACCAACGATCTTAGTTCATACCAGGAAAATGCTACCCCAACCATGAGAACTGTTGAACCTCAACAGTTCACTCATGGGATATGGAATCATGCTGTATCAGGATACAGACCTGACGATTCTTATGGTTCAGCAGAAAATGGGACTTGTCCCTCTAGGTAACTTTCTGCCATGTGTCTGCCATTGACGTCTTCCCTGGGCCCGTATGAGGCATTGTTAGCGATGACACGGGGTCATCAGGGACACAATTATCGGTCTTCGGCTATGGACACAAGTCGATGCAAGGTATGCCGCATGGTCATTGTGGAAATTTGTCTAACACTGTTGTACTGCTGAGTCAATTAGTCCACTGCGGCACATTGTAGCTGAGATACCAGACATGAACCCCAATGATCACCTCTAGAATTAAACACATGTGGCCTGCCACTCTGTGATCTTCTGTCGAATGTCTAGCTATGGTTTAACCAGTCTTTGTACGTTCTTGACACCATAATTTCGGAACAGCCTACAAGTATGACTGTCTCAGAAATACTGGCATCATACCTCCAAGCACCAACGATCTGCCCCAGTCAAAGTCGCTCAAGTCACCACATTTACCCATGACTGCCAAATGTTGCCTTCTGCTTCGCAGAGGAAAGGTCAGCACATTATCTGAGAGCAGATCATGATACAGCCATCACGTGGTACCACATTTCTGATCCCAAGATGTCACTCACCAGCTGCTGCTGATGCAGTGATCCTTCAGTGTACATAAATAAATCTTGTTATTTGTATAGCCCCAACTTATTCCGCAGCAGTGTCAGGTAATCTATTTATCACCCCAACACCACCAAGCTGGGTACTCATTTTACCAACCTCGGAAGGATGGAAGGTTGAGTAAACCTTGAGCTGGCTACCTCAACCCTGCGGGGATTGAACTCGCAGCCTTCTGGTCATGAATGAGAGTTTAGGACTGCATTTCTCTTTCTTTCTGTGCAAACAGGAATACTTGGAGATTTCAGCTCTGCAATTACCAAATTGTTACTACAGCTCTTGACTATAATATAGGCTGCAACTAAGGCCCCATTCTCTGTCTCAGATTTCCATCTTATATGAAGAAAACTGCATAGGGACGGAACCATAGGGTTTAATATGTAAGACTGAGGTATCATGTATTTAACTCGTCCCTTTTAGCCTTTTTAGCTAGATAGAAAAGCATTGTTCACTTTTCAATCCAGCTAAAAAGGTTGATAGGAACGGAAACCTAGATAATACAAGAGGATGATAGCACACCCTATTGTATTGAGAACTGATGTCAATGGTCCAGGGGTTCCACTATCCAGAACCATGGGAATTCAAGATACTCACTGTATTGGATTAGCTATGGTGACCTTGGGTCTCGTTCCGCCTTAATTTGCCTCAACAAAGGGCTATACATCCAAACCATTGCCTTATTGTTATACATCTGGAGCCTTCATTAAATATTACAAGACATTTGCATTCCAATACAGTGTGTGCAGTCCATTATTGTGCATCAGGGATGGAAACCTTGTCAAATGGAGACCAAGGTGGAAATATAATGGTGGAAAGTCAAGCAATTTACTTTATATAGTAAGAGACCATTGAAGTTAAAGGGGTTCTCTTCTCTTCTATCATCAGAATTGGTCATCCATGGTTGATTGGTGGGGTTCAGCCGCTTGGGATCCTCACCGATCATCTCATTCCTGGCACTGCTGTCAATGTGGACAGCGCTAAAAGCAGATAGTGCTGTCCATATTCTAGCAGCCCAGTTTAGCAGTGTAAGCAAAGCGCTAATTGAATTCAGTAGGAGCTGTGCATGCAGTACCAAACCAGGCCACTGCAATATGGACAGCACTATCTACTAATAGCACTGTCTGTACTGACAACAGGCCCAACGAACAGCTGATCAAGATCCCAAACGGTGGACCCCTACCAATCAACCGTTGAGGACCTATCCCGACGACAGGTCATCGGTAGGAAAACTTCCAAGAGTCCTGGACAACCGCTTTAATTGCTTTTCATGGATAATTCTGTTCAGAGCAGAAGTATCCTAACAAACTCAAATGCCCTGCCAGGGTTCATCACTGAGAAGGCAGAGACCATGTGAATTCTGCTGAGAGTTGGCAGACTGCTTCCAGCACCTTCATCCTGAATCGGACTACTGTTACCATAGTACTTGGGTCTGTTTGGAACAGTGCCCTATGACCAAAGAAAGTAGTTGTGGACCTTTTTTTCAGGGTCTTCCTTTACCAAAGGCGAAAGAAAACTTTGTCATCCCTACTTGTAAATGTGACCAAAGACCAGAGACCGGGCAAGTGCCAAGCCCGCGGTGGCCGCATGTTCACTAAGTGCTGTAAATTGCTCAGTAAGCTTCAAGAGGTTCTCCAGGTCTTTTACTACTGATGACTTTTCCTCAGGAGAAGTCAACAACAGATAATCAGTGAGGGTCTGGGGCTAGGGATTCCTGGCAATCAGCTAATTTGCCAGCACATTTGCTGTCAATGTGGACAAGGCTGAAAGCAAATAGCGCTGTTCATATTGCGGTGGCCCAGTTTGGTACTGCAGGCCCTGTGCCAACTTGGGCCTCTGCAAAATTGACGTAGCTATCATCTTCCAGTGCTGTCTACACTGACTTCGGTGCCATCGAACAGCTGATAAGTGGGGATCCCAAGCAGTAGATCCTCACCGATCAACTATTGATGACCTACACTGAGTATAAGTCATCAATAGTAAAAGTCCTGGATAACCTTTTTAACAGTGACTGCAACCACCAAGCTGTATGTCAATTACAGACTGCAACCACCAACCTGTGTGCCTACTAGAAACTGTAACAAGTTACCTGCCACTGATTGCAACCATTACACTTTGTGCTCCTTTCGGAATTATGTTCTATTCCATTGAACTGTGCTATGTCCACCTCCATTTCTGCGCCGTCCTCGAGCAGGGTACCGTGTCAAGGTCAAGAGCCACACATTAAAACTGACCCTTTTATAGGCCTCCATCCTTCTGACGTGCGAAACAACCCTATAAGATGTATAGTAAACCCATTTAAGTAATGGTCCGAGCTGCAATTCCAAACACAGCCCAAGGACAAGTGTGGCGCTGTTTGGAATATAGCAGTTATTTTTTTCTATTCTCCTACAGCCCTTTTTAATATGCATTTCTAAACATAAAGATTTATGGGAAAATGTCCATGAATGGAACGAGCGGGGAATATGCATTCGGTAGCGCAGTAATACAAAGAACGTATCACGCTGTGTAGCAGTACGTCCTATACCAGTTGACATAACTCAGCCTAGACAATAAGAAAAATGCTATCACCTTTGTGTCGTAGTTTTCTACCATTATTTCTATTCCACTCCCGAAACCATGTTAGTATCTGATACCAAGAGGCCGTTCCTCCCCCTACCCCGGCTCACACACGTAGCCCCCTTTTTTTTTAACATTTGGAAGGCTGATATTCAGATTAGTTGTTTGGAGATTCCTGCTCAGCGGGGAAGGCTTTCAATGAGCAGGTAGGCATTCTGAGTTCTATACCAGGCCCCTGGCAAAAAGTTTCATTCACTTCACCTAGCAGGGGTGCTTTTGAGTGCCATTTAAATGACATTGCAAGAAAGCTTTTGAGCCTTTCCCCAGTGTGTGCAGCATGAGTGCGGATTGTCATTGCATATTGAATAGGGGGTGAGGGCTCCTTTCAGGCGGTGGATGTACCCTGCATATCAGCACTATTCAATTCTGATTAGAGATGCACTTTGAGGGCACATAGATTCATTTACTCCTTGTAATGGGCTGATTACTAGTAATTAGAATGCTAGTTGAATCAATGCACTTGTTTTGGTTTTTCTACGCAATTCTAGAAATGAACAATACTGTATTATTAAGGGGAAGCCTTTTATTTTAAAGGGCATGTCCCCCCCATTGACTTTCTATAAAATTGGCCATAGTGTGTATAAAACCTCTTACACAAGGTGGAGTTGTAGTGCTCCATATGTGGCCATATTATGGGGCTAGAGGTATATATCCGTTATATGGCTTCTAGCGAGACGTATTCACTTTTTTGTCATGCCCGTATAGTATGTGGCAGAAAAAAAATCTCTATACAAACAGGGGTGTACATAAAACTCATGGGGCCCCATAGCGAAACTCAGAACTAGGCCCCTTCCCAAATTTTTCTATATAAACACCCTCTAAGACAATTTTTTTATAGCACAGGAGGCTTAGAGACAGTGGCTTAGCTCTAGTATACCTCTAAAAAATGTAATCATCTAGTAAGTTAGATACTAGTTCTACACAGTTATAGTGATTACAGTGCAGGTACCTCCGATGATCATAGGTGACATCTACTTTGCTCGATGACGTTCATTTTGTTTCCTTCTCTATTCAGACCCAGACCACCATGAAGACTTCTTCCAGGACACTCTCCCTACCTTGCCGCTACTCACTCCTTTCAGTTTTCCCCAGTAGTACTAGTGTTCCCACTAAATAAGTACCCTCTTTGTGACCTCTCTTAGTAATAGTACCCCCTCTGTGGTCCATTTTGGTAATAGTGCCCCCTGTGGCCCTCATTAGTAAAATAGTGGCCCCTATTAGTATAAGAGCGCCTTGCCTCCTTCTACCCAGCAACCATAAGGCCACGCAACAATGTTTTAACAAGCAGATCTCACACTTATGGTAGTACTGAGTCTGTCAGAGGTTTCGGACGGCGGGTGCTATATGCAGAGGAAATCCTGACTCCTCCCTATCTCCTGTTCTAGCTTATTGTATGTGCAGGAGATGGTGAGGACTCGGGACTTCCTCTGCATACACACCCCGCATCCGGAACCTGTGACAGACCCAGTGATGAGTGATGGGAAGGGAGGCAGAGCCATTGGCCCTGGCCTCCCTTCTGGCGGGTCACATAGTCTGTCTACATTAATAGCATGCCACTGTATAAAGGGTTTTCTATAGAAATACACTACCGGGGCAAAAAAGATAATTCCGGCACTGCACAAGGGTAAGTGTGGGGCGCTGCTTGTCCAGAATAATCCAGGGAAATCAATTTAAGACTATTTAGCATGACAAACAAAGTGGGCTTTATTATCTTACAGAAAATATTAAAAACTACCGCTATCAGCAGCTATACAAGGAGTACACAACTGAGCGTCGCTGAATATACGACACATAGCATTTCTGGGGTCACCATTTTACAGGCTGCTTATGTCCATCTCTCCAGTCCGTCAACATCGCGATGTGCTGCTGAGTAGCTGTTATAGATAGGGAACTGTCACACGGGAGGGAATTATCTGCAGGACGCAGCACAGATGCCGATTTGGTCAGTTCTGTGGAACGTCTTATGGAATTTCTTGCGGTTTTTTACGCTGACTTTAATTGCGGAATCACATCTCCTGTATGTTAGAAATCTGCAACGACAATTCCGCAAGAGCTCCTTAATTCCGCAGCAGAAAGCTTTTCCGCTGCGGCATTTAATCTTGTGTTTTAGAAGTAAAGGTGCACAAATTTTAACAGGTGCGGAATTCAAGCTCCATAAGGATAACATTGTGATGCAGAAATGTCCGCATGGACTAATTCTGTCCCATGGGAAAGATCCCCTAAATAAAATAAAAAAATCAATCTTGTTATTCGTACAAAGCTGCGTACTCATTTTACCGACCCTGGAAGGATGGAAGGCTGAATCAACATTGAGCCAGCTACTTCAACCATGTGGGGATTGAACTCACAACCTTCAGGTCGTGAGCGAGGGCTTAGGACTGCATTTCTGCTGCCTTAGCACTCTGCACCACACGAGGCTCATAAAAAAGGTTGACACACGTTCCATCGGGCCAAAAATGGCGAATGTGCCTGCCTTATGGCGATCGTGCCTATGGCGACAGTGTCTGCTTTGCAGACCTTCAGGTATTGTATTTTTGGCTTTTTCAGTGAATAATGTCTTTGTTGTTTTCCTCACCTCTGTGATTTTATGTAATTTATAGTGAGTTAGCGTAGGTACTGACGGACGCAGTGTGGCCTCGACGCAGCCTGTCAGCCTATGCGTTTTGGCCAAAATGCAGTACCAACACCCGCATTTTATTAGTATGCAATAGTATTTTTGTATGTAGTTTGCTAGAGTTGTTGGGGAGCCCAAGATGTCAGCCAGTGTGGCCCACTTTAGACATACAGGGCAACCCGCTGTTATATCAGTGAGGGTTGCTATCCTGTATGGTAGCTCACCATCCATCTGTGTCTGGCATCTTTGGTATCGTTCACATGTGCAGGCTATCATTATATGCAGTTGCTCCTCCCCAATCTGGGCTGGGTTGAGTGGGTGACTGCATATTAGCCTGCAATGAACAAGTTGCTCCCCCACACCATTGTCTGGCTGACTGCATATCTTTAGGGCTTATGGCAGTTACGCCTGCCCTACGGCAATTGTGCCTGCCTTATGGCGATCGTGTCTGCTTTGCAGACTATCAGGTATTGCATTTTTGGCTTTTTCAGTGAATAATCTCTTTGTTGTTTTCCTCATCTCTGTGATTTCACGTTCCGTCGGGGAATCGAACCCCAGTCTCCCACGTAACAGGTGGAGATACTCACCATACGGACAAGGAAGAAGACTTAAAGCCCTTTAAGTCTGGGGAATGTGGTGGGAAAGGAACCAATCCAGCAGACTCTAAACCAAGCTACAAGTCACTGATGCACATGTCTCCATGAATGAAGTGGAGCGCCATTGTGCTGCTACCAAACCAACCATAATGCTAATGGCAAGTCAACAAGCCATTCAGCTACCGATGTGTTTAGAATGTTCTGGTATTGGTTACTATTCAGGATGCCATCAATGAAAATGAGACCAAGGAGCTGGACAAGCCGAATTCCACATCAACCATTTAGGGCAAAACCCCTTTGGTGTTGCGCTTGTCATGTGCATGATGGAGCATGTGTCGCGGGTGGTGGTGTGACACAGGTTCGGGATGGTGCAGCAGCTGACAGCGGAGGCACAGGCTACACATATTTTTCAAAATAAACTTTTCTGAACTTCTGCATTACAAACAGTGTTGTGCTCCATAGGAGGGTTTTCGTACTTTAATGTTGCAGCATAACTCAACGTGAACTTTCTCCTAAAGCAACAACATTCTATATCTCTACTACAACTCAAAATATGTTTTCATTTAAAATCTACTTTCACGTCAACGGGCGTCTCACGCACACATATGCATGTCGTCTGGACTCCTCGGCACATGACTTGTCACTTCACTATCAGTGTATTTTGCAACTTCTTTGAATTGCGGCATAACCATGACGTACATCATCATACTCGACTGTAGGCTCTGACCTCAAACACTACATAGAAGCAGCGTCTAACACACAGAATGCAATACACACCATAGATATCACTTACATAACTTATATCCAGAGGTCGTCACATCACATATATATGTATATAACAGCACTTTGCTTGCAAGACCTTGTTGCAAGTATATAGTCTATGGTGCCATAACTCACAGTCCCCTTGAGTCCATCACCCCAACCCTGGCCAGGGATTTTATATAGTACAGTTTCGGGGATGGTAACACCCTCACGCTTGTTTGATACATCTTTGGACACTCGCTTCTGCTTACTTCTTCGTCTACACTGTTTCTAACTTGCAGACCTCTCACAGCGTCCATTATAGGTCTTCAACAGCATCGCCATGATACCTGGCCCTGAGGAGCACTTCACCCAAGAAGTCCGGTTGGTCTTCATCTGACGCCTTTAGTCTGTAACTGCTCCCCAGCATGCCGAGTAAACAAGGGCTCGGCAATCCATAAGCTTTGCTGTAGGAATAGCGGTTTTTCATGCTCTACTTTCAACATCATGTTACATCAGTGAGGCGGAAAAATCCACAGCAATTCCACACCAAAATGTACATCAAAATATGTACCAAATGGTGACTTTGACGTTGGTCTTGCCGCGGATCCCTCGATTGAAGGGGTGAAATCTGCAGTCAATCTGCACCAAAATCCATTTGGTGGGGATTTTGGTGCTGGATTTCCCTTTGCAGAAAATCTACCCTGTGTGAACTTACCTTTGGGATACAATATGTTCACATGGTGACATTTTTTCATGGTTTTGCCATGGAGTCCATATAGATTCTGTTTTGAATCCATGGCAGCAAAGTGTCCCTTCCACTTGAATAGGAATCTATGTTGTAGCCTATATGGCAGAGATTGTCTCTTCTTACAGATTTAAAGGAAGTGACATACAGATTTTGCCCACTGACTGGGCTAAATCCACGTGTGGATCCAAGGCTCATGAACCCTCCAGCAGTGAGGAGGAAACTGAATAAAGTGCTGATCGTGCAAGCACACCAGCGCTCCATTCACTTTCAGTGGGTCTGCCAAGATACCTGAGCAGCACCCACTTGGGTATTTTCGTTAGTCCCATTGAAATGAATGGAGCGCTGACTGTGCATGTCCATCGCTCCATTCAAGGTGACATCACTGTGGGAGAAGAATTGACCCCCGCAGTGACAGGAGAGCTGGACACGGAAGTCCCATTCTTGAGATCGATGGGGGTTTAAGTGGTGAGACCCCCTCCGGTCAGCAAGCTATCCCCTTTCCTGCGGAGAGGGACTAACTTGACATTCTGTTAAACCCTGTTAATACTGATTTTGCCTATGTTCCCTCTGACTTGTGAAGTGCTGTGGAATATGTTGGCGATATATAAAAAAATGATTTTTATTCGTTGCCATATGTTGTAGCTCATTATGGCATTTTAGCCATGATTTATATTCAGATACTGCGGTTGTGTTATCATTAGCTGAGCCCCCTCCCATTAACATGAAGTCAGCTTCTCGGAATCACTTGTTTTGATTACATACATTATTTCATTATAGTCTAGAGCTAATTCTGGATGGAAAGGCCAGGAACATAAATATTACATATATGCTGAGGGTTTATCGAGCTTGGAATAATGCAGAATGGCTTGTTAATCCTATATATGTAATGATACATGATTTAGATTAAGGATTCATGATGATGTAGGGTTTAGCTATGGAAAAAGACATCGGAAGATGAGAAAAAAAACCTCTTTAGCCGCCTTATTATGTCCAACTTTCCAGTACTAAATTCTTCTTGGCACGGATTCTACAAGGTAGTAGAACGTGTGCATGCCATGACGCTTCCACTGGTCCCAACACCTCCTAACACTCTGGGCAGAATGGCCCCAGGCGGGCAATTCACAGATACAACCAATTTCTCACATCCCAATAATGTGCCCCCTCAACTGTCAACTGGGTGAAAATATATTTGATTGCATCGTAGAGGCGTCTAGTGGTCAACGAGTAGCCTCTGAGAGCCTTTTATAGGCCAAGGGTGCAACCACTTTTAGGGTCTCAGGTGACAAGACCATTCATCTAATCACTGCAACTCTAATAATTTGCATATCTGCTTGAGATGTAACTGCATGCCGGGTTTTGCAACAAAACAACAACTTCTTCTGGGGGTGGGATTTAATTGCAAAAGAGTCTATCTATGCTTTTGGTTCAGCTGCTTCTGCTTCACCAACCTTTGGCCGGCCGTTCCGTAAAGAGGTTTTGTCATAAAAAAAAAAAATCAATACTTACCTATTCCCGCCCCCAAGCAGTCTACTTACCTCACCTTCTCCTCGATAATCTTCTCCTGGCTCCTGCAGTTCCTGGGTCACGCCACCTCCAGCCGGATGGATTCTTCTTCTTCCAGGGACATTACGTACATTCCCGGCATTGTCCTTCCTGCACGGCAATGTACCCTACGACACTAGTGACGTAGCGTTCACTACCTAGCAGGAAGCGCTGAATGCTATGTTGGGCTAATGCCAAGACGGCACATGTGCGTGTGTTCCTATACTACCGACACGAGACAACGCGCATTCTCGGCAATAGCCCAGCATAGTGTTCGACTTAGTCTACACTGACCTGCAGGAGCAAGAGGATCCAGCTGGCTGCTGTGCCCTGCCATGTTGGGTTCGCCCTAAGTATTATGTGTATTTGTAATACACCTTGACTTTATAACTATTATTCCTAATTCCACTGAATAATTTGAGCTGCAGAGGCTCCAATAGTAACCGTGCCCCCTCTCAGTGCCCCCAGTAGTAATAGCATCCCCAGGTAGTCGCAGTAATAATAGTGGCCCCCAGTGGCAACAGTGCCCCAGTAGTAGTGCCCCAATATCCCCAGTGGGGTAGCAACCACACCAGAGAGTACTTTACCTTCCCTGCACCATTTTGTATCACAAGCTCTGATCTCTGACTCTTTCTCCTGGTGTCTGCATCACTGCACTTCCTGTACATGCAGTGCAGATGCCGGGAGGATGTGTCAGAGGTCAGAGCCTGTGATACTCAGTGGTACCTGGACTGGAACTATGCTGCGAAGGTAATGTTTTTCCTGCTGAGATTACTGGTCTTAATGATCATATACAGCGCTTTTGTTCTGTAATTGATCATTATAAAGTAGTCAGGGGGGTCTGGCAATGCCAGACACTTCAGACATTGGACCAAATGACCCACACACTTTTTAGCAAGATTGTTTCTTAAAATTTTTGCTAAAAAGGGCATCTTTTAATCCAAAAAATACAATACAAAGATTGCAGTCGCTGTCCTAGAAGCACAGAGTGAAATCGGGTGAATGCTGAGGATGAGGTAAAGTTGTCATTCCATTTTCATCAAAAATTGCTTAACACTCAGAGCTTTGTAGACAAACAAGTGAGTTGTTCTTCCATCATGGTAATGCACCTGCCCATACAGCGCTGAGTGTTAAGCAATTTTCGCCAAAAACGGCTTGACATCCTTGCTCCACCCTCCATATTCACCTGATCTCATTCTATGCAGCTTTCACTGCAGCCAAAGCAACTTTTCCTAACAACGTCGGCTGGTATACTGGCTCAGAAGAGTTACACAGACATTCACCTAGTTACAGAAACCCGTACTAGTAACACCCCGCCACCAGAAGATGATTCCTGCACGTCCCCCTAGGTGATTTAGAACTGTATATATAAAAAAAAAAATATCGCAGCTTTGACACATATAACTTTTCAACTTTTATTTTTTTGAACGACTTTTTTGAACAATAATCCTTCCGTCTAAACGCACCATTAGATCAGTACATTCCATCCTTTTCTTTATACACTGTGATGGCCACTGTGGGCAGCCCTGGTCATCTTGCCCCGACTCCTCCTCTTTGGTTCCTCTGGTGTTTTAATCTCTGTCGGTACTGCACTGGAGGAGTCAGACCTACAGATAGCACTACTATACAAGCTGGGCCATTATCACTGGGGAGGGGAAGAAAGAGCACAGAGAACCATCATTACTGTGGTTGAGGGGGTCCAGGAGGATAGACGGCAACAGTTTATTTTTTTTGAGGGGGAGGGGGGTTGGGTGCAGGGACACAAACGGCCATTACTGGGAGAGGGGTATAAGGTGGGACATTATTGGGGGGAATCAGGGACGCAGAGGATTATTTTTTGGGGAAGCAGGGAAACAGCAGGCCATTATCGGGAGAAACGGGCACAGAGGGCCATGCCATTACTGGCTGAAGCAGGGACATGCTGGGACATTATTGGGGGAAGCAGGGACACAGAAGGCCATTATTGGGGGATCCTGGGACATAAAGTGACATTATTGAGGGGAAGCAGGAGCACAGCGGGCCTTTACTGGGGATAAGCAGGGACAAGGTGGGACATTATTAAGGGAATCGGAGACACAGAGGGCTATTATTGGGGGAAACAGGGGCACAGAGGGCCATTATTGGGAGAAGCTGTGACATAAAGCGACATTATTGGGGGAAAGCAGAAACACAGAGGGCCATTATTGGGGGAAGCTGTGACATAAAGCGACATTATTGGGGGAAGCAGGAGCACAGAGGGCCATTATTTGGGATAAGCAGGGACAAGGTGGGACATTATTGGGGGAATCAGGGGCACAGACGGCAATTAGGGGAAGCAGCGAAACAGCAGGCAATTATTGGGGGAAACAGGGGCACAGAGGGCCATTACTGGCTGAAGCAGGGACATGAAGGTCCATTATTGTGGGAAGCAGGGACACAGATGGCAATTATTGGGGATAAGCAGGGACAGAGGGCCATTATTGGGAGAAGCAGGGACAGAGAGGGCCATTATTGGGGGAAGCTGTGACATAAAGCAACATTATTGGGGGGAATCAGGAGCACAGAACGCCATTATTTGGGATAAGCAGGGACAAGGTGGGACATTATTGGGGGAATCAGGGGCACAGACGGCAATTATTAGGGGAAGCAGTGAAGCAGCAGGCCATTATTGGGGGAAACAGGGGCACAGAGGGCCATTACTGGCTGAAGCAGGGACATGAAAGTCCATTATTGTGGGAAGCAGGGACACAGATTGCAATTATTGGGGATAAGCAGGGACAGAGGGCCATTATTGGGAGAAGCAGGGACAGAGAGGGCCATTATTGGGGGAAGCTGTGACATAAAGCGACATTATTGGGGGGAATCAGGAGCACAGAAGGCCATTATTGGTGATAAACAGGGACAAGGTGGGGCATTATTGGGGGAATCAGGGACACAGAGGGCAATTATTGGGGGAAGCAGGGAAACAGCGGGCCATTATTGGGGGAAGCAGTGACATAAAGTGACATTATTGGGGAGAAGCAGGAACACAGAAGGCCATTATTGGGGGAAGCAGGGACATAAAGGGACATTAAGGAGGGAAACAGCAGCACAGGGGGTTATTATTGGGATGAAATATGAACACAGAGGGCCATTATTGTGAGGATATTTGATTTTGCTATAATATTTTATTGTAATTTCCTTATTTTAACACCCATTACCTGGGTTTGCCAGAACTTCACCTGATGGCAAACCCAGGTAAGTGGACCTTTACAAAAACTAGTTGAGTACCCCTTAGAGTTGAGCAAACGTACTCTGTCAAGCTTGATGGTCGTTCGAGAGAGTGAGAGAAGAACCAAGAAAAAAAAAAAAGCCCGGCACCCGGCGTCCCACATACAAAAATGCTCGAGTCTCCCATTGTAGTCAATGGGGTTCGTTACTCGAGTAGAGCTCTGGAATTTTATGAAAAGCTTGACTCAAATAATGTGGACCCGAGCATTTGGGTGTTCGCTCATCTCTAGTACCCCTGATTTACACAGTCCTATTAACATTTCTCTGCAACAGGGAGCAAGACTCAATAATTCTGTGAAGTCTGAAGGAAGACCATTTTGGGGGCTGATATTTTTGTAGTTTGTCTGATACTGTGGGGCCAATATTTTGCTGAGAAGTCGTGGGCTCCACATGGCAGTACCAGCTGGCCTGCTGTGGATAGATAGATAATAGCACTACAGAATGCATGCTTGTTTAGTTCTACAGACGTATTGGAAGAAGAGTCCATAATGTGCCGAGTGGTGAATCACTGCTCTCTGACATGCATAGACTAATCTGCACAATTCACATAATGGTCACTGTGTCAACTGGATAAGGCAGCTGTGCAATTCATATTGTGACATGTTACAATGCCTCAAAGCAAAAATGTATGTATACTGCAGTAAATAGCCAGCAAAGCCATATACATACAGAAAAACTTCCCCTCACTCTATATGGGGCTGACCTGAAAATGTCAATGTAATTATGTTATATGCAATGAAAGACACGGCTCACTGTGTAGAACTGTTTACTTATGAGAGGTTCCTCTTGATTCTTATGCTCTCAAATTATTAACCAATGATTGCCAGGCAAGCAAATATGTATTTAGAGATTCATCTACACTGACATGCCCAAAGTTATGGGATAGCAGTATGTAAATTAGTTATGATGTGGCGTTACATAGTAATATAGCGTGCAAGGCTGAAAAAAAGACTTATGTCCATAAAGTTCAGCCTAATGGTGTCATCAGGTGCGGCTTGGGATTATCCACACCTGTATAAATTGTGAGATGTTATCTTGTGAGCGAGGCTGAACACTGCCCAGCGTGCTCATGGTAAGACGACATGAATTAGCGGTATTCGAACGAGGCT
This sequence comes from Eleutherodactylus coqui, assembly GCF_035609145.1. Taxonomy (NCBI): domain Eukaryota; kingdom Metazoa; phylum Chordata; class Amphibia; order Anura; family Eleutherodactylidae; genus Eleutherodactylus; species Eleutherodactylus coqui. The sequence goes on along the minus strand of NC_089837.1, from coordinate 69,458,672 downwards.
TGACAGTGGGTACCAGATGGATGAGGCATCCCATTTCCAAAGCTGCGCTGGCATTTAACGTTCCTCGATCCACAGTGTCACATGTGTACTGCGAATAAATTATTGAAGGTACCCACAGTGGACAGCAGAGTAGCCACCCACAGGTGCTTAATGATCGAGTCTGGTAGCTAGAATTGTCCATGCGAACAGACAAGGAACTCACATCTACTTTCAATGCAGAAGGTCCCACAGACATATCCTGCAGGCCAGTGGAGCATTCTTTAGCTTCCATGCGATATGGGAGCAGAAGACGCACCGCAACACAAGAAACAGCGCCTCACCTGGGATTGTGAGGTTGCTAACTGGACCCTAGAGGACTGGCAACATGTGAGATGGCTGAGGAGTTATGGTACCAAGTGGTTCAGGCTGATATAAGGGTTCATGTGTGGTGCAGACCCCATGAAGCCAAGGACCCCACTTGTCAACAAGGCACTGTGTAGGCTGGTGGTGGTTACATGCTGGTGTAGGGTGTGCTCTCTTGGCATTGGTTGGGTCCACCAGTCTACCTCAACACGTCATTGACCAGTGCTCACTACGTTTTACTGCTTGGTGACCATTTGTAGTCCTTCATGGACGTCATGTACCCCCCACAATGATGAGATGTTCAAGCAGATAATGCACTGAGCCATTAGGCACAAGTTGTCCAAAATTGGTTCGAGCAGTATTCTGGAGAGTTCCTACAAATGGTATGGCCTGCACGTTCACCCCATATGAGGCATCAAGCATTTATGGGATGCGGTGGAGAGGTTCATTTGCACCCAGGATCCCGCACCTACAAATACCACAGAGCTGTGAGTGGCTATCCAAGGGGCATGGCTCAAGCTTATCCCTCCAGATGTCTTCCATCTGCTTGTGGAATTGATGTCAGGATCTGCTGCACTTCGCAATGCTAGACAGAGTCCTACATGATATTAGTTCCTGTCTCATCACTTTTGGCATGTCAGTGTATACAGACAAAGTGTGAAAACATACTATTATTTGATACCAATGTCCATTAAAGGGTTTTTCTGAGATGATAAATATACAGAAAAGTAACTATATATGTCTGAACGATCAACGGTGTAGTGGCCAGAAGTCTATGTTGCTGGCCCCTCCATAAATGTCATACATGTAATGTCTTTTGTAGATGCGCTGTACAAAGTTGCCTAGTCATTTTGTTATGTGTATTGCACAGCTTCAGCAAATGAGAGGTTAATGTTTGCATGAGACTGGCAGATGCCTGCAAATGTATCAATATTTGTCTAGTCATGTGATCTGTGTTGTCTATAATTATGAGCAATTTGGGTGCCGTAGTTGGTTAGAGTCTTCTTCTGGGTTCCTGAAAGAGAGTGCCAGTCACATGAGGGTACCTTCAACCCTCATGTGGTGAAGAATGAAAGAAGAAGAGAGGTTTCCTGAGTACTCCAATGCCAGGAGCCAACAGTGAGTGAGAAGAAGTAAGAGAGAAAGATTGAGAGTGAGCGAGAAGAGATGTCCAAAAACTTCTGTGCAGAGGTACTGTTCCGTGAGAGTGTCTGTGGAGTTCCCCTTCCAGGAGTAGTTCCTAGCAGATAACTGCGACTGCAGGACCGGTGTCATCCTGTGTTTCCTCCCTGACCTCTAGTCTTCTGCATCAGTGTATTCTCAAATGTATTCTGATTAAGTTTTCTAAGTAAAGTTTTGCCAGGCCCTGACCATTCCCAGGGACCTGATGCATGTTACACAGTCTGCGGCTCCTTTATTTACCACCGAGGGTCATTCCAGTGGGCATCGGAACAGTGGCATCACTCGTGACAACCTATTCATCTATTCTTATGTTTTTTGGCCATCCCTCTACTAGAGGTGTCCGGAAGAGGCCCAGCGCTGCTCTGGTCGAGGCTATGTGTGTCCCTCTGGGGAGGAGTCTGGTAAGTGCCACCGTGACAAGTGACCACTCTACCATCCCAGCTCCTCAATGTATGCCCTGTGTCCGGAGATACCCTACGGGACGCTGCAACGGTGAGTAAAATAGTTCTACATTTTCATCATCTTGCCCTGATCTGTGCAGTACAGTTGTTTTCATGCTGTGGACTGGACTACAAATGTAAAGAACTACAGCTCTGGATGCTGTTCAGTCTGTATTTATGGGGGTCTGGGATCTGTAATTATATTCAATAACTATATTTATTGTGAAATCTGTTTTTATTGTGAGGTCAATAGTTATGGATGGGACTGCATTCTGGGATCTGGTTTGAGATATGTATTTATTCTGGGGTTGGCATTCTTTCAGGGAATATGGAGTATGAATTTACTTTGGGATCTGGTCTGGAGTCTGTATTTACTTAGGTGCTTTAGGGTCTGTATTTACTCTGCAGCTTGGGCTAAGGTCTTTATTTCTAGGTCAAGGAGGGAGCATTCTAGATTTATTCTGGGGACTGGACTTATTTTGGGGTCTGTTTATTCTGGGGTTTGGCCTGGTGTATTTATTAATGTTAGGGTGTGATGGATATGTACACTACTGATGGTTGGCATGCAGTAGCAGACTTTTGGGCCATGGCCTATAAAAATGGTGGGCATAGGTTAGAAGATTTTGGGGTGAATCACATCACTTTTCAGAACCTGATGTCACGACCCAAAATGGTGGCCTTCACTGGCCTTCCATATACTTCCCCGTTGTTACGGTCACCATACCACTGTTCTCTACTCACTTCTAGGAAGCAAGATCACATGCCATCTGACCATATGACTACTGCGGCCAATCACTATCCTCTTTGGTACAAATGGCTACATGGCGAACCTAGTAGTGAGCGAATGAAAAATGTCAATGTGGTGGGTTTTTTTCTTTTACAGCATTCTAAAAATTTTTTAAAGTGACTAGGTAATGCCTTCCCAAAAAAGGAGTAAATTGCTTGCGGGGCACAAGAGGGGCTAATTACTTTGGGGCACAAAGGGAACTGATTAATGCGGGACGACAAAGGGAGCTTATAATTGTCTGACTACAAATAGAGGCTTATTACTATTGTGGTGGCCACAAAGCAGTGACATCACTCTGGGGAATTATTTCTGTGGCCTGTAAAAAAAGGGTGTGTGGCTTGTGAAAAGGGGCATGACCTATGCACCAAAAATTTTTGCAGCGCTCTTTATGTTCTCCTTGAAGTCAGTCTATCTGAGTTGGCAAGTATTGTTTACCCGAACCCCACCAACCAAGTAATTCGTATTTTATGAAGACCAGAATCCCCACAGTAATAACAGAGCAGATGATTCATATGATGTGCATTTTTGGTATGTAATAATCTGCAAGTACAATCTTAATGCCTTGAGAGAAGCTTGTTTGGAATTGATGTGAATCTCGCTAGCTTTATCCTTTTCACTAGAAGACACTCACATGGGATTATAAAATGCATTAGAGTGACCCTCTGGTCCTGGAGAAATAAAGATGGCTGCACCTCCAATCTGATTACCTCATTCCCATTGTGCACTAATATGTATCATTAGTATAAGACACTACATCTGCTTTGATTGGCTAGTGCTGTCCACATGAGCAGTGCCGGCCAATCACAGCAGCACGTAGTGTTTTAGGGCCTTTTTACAATCTCGCTGGATTGCTGGAATTTGAATAATAACCTTCAAGTTAAATACTTGCAGTGGGTGAATAACAAACAAATAATTATTCATGTTGTTCGTTGTTCAGTTTGTGCGGGCATAAAAATCGGAATAATCTAGTGAAAGAATTGAATTATATTGTGAAAGTATTGGATTATATTTTATGCCGTAGTGTCGTGTGCATAACACTTTTGCCGTGTACATACAAAGAAGTACATGTACAAAAGACACGTATTGTAGTTTTGCTAACAGGGTCCCAGGCACTGAGCATGCAGCTTTGTCATAATTAACCTTTGTAGTGTTTTACTAAGAGAAAAGTATCACACATGCTGTAGACTTTGAATTGTTGACTTTGTGGGGGTTGTTACACTTTATAACCTCTTGCATTGCAACAGTAAAGCAGAAGAGCTTGGAAACATCACTGAAGTGTTTCTCATTGTACTCTTCTCCGATGCTTCGTTTATATATAACTAGGCATACCTTATTGATAAAGCTACTATATCCCTTGAGTATCACCTAAATTAAGTGAATACTTTCAACAATCTCCAGCTTTTTCAGCCTCCATTCACTGAGCGATCATCATTCCAGTGTGAAAGCACAGGGACGATCATTATTGGGACAACTGTGTCGAGCGCTTAAGCACCCAACAATCATCCCATGTAAAAGGACTCTAAGGCTTCCAATGCCTGCTACTGCACAATGTTCATCAGATAGTCAGAGAAGCTGTGTCGCCATCTTTGTTTATCCAAGACCAGAAGTCGCTTTAAAGAGGGAATACATATAATGAATCATAAATAACTACAAGATTTTTTGGAACAATATGGCCGCAGTACTTTCTTAAGGGTTAAAATAAATTCTAACAAACATAACTTGGTGCTCAGTGATAATATCTCAGGACCCTATGACTATAAACCAGAACAATGATGATCAGTGCACTCAGCCATCAAGCTGGTGACACAACCATCTAAGCACGCAATGACAAAGAGGGGGAATTAAATAAAATTGGGAGGGAGGGCGGTGTTTTTCGGCTGTCTGGAGGTAACAGGACACCTCTAAGGTGAATGCAGGAGGTTATATCACTTCAGTTCCTGCCACAAAGCCTCATTGTCCAATCACAATAGGTTTTCTGAACTCACGAGCGACAGAAGGATTGTTCCAGAATTGCCTCGTGCACAGTTAACCCATTCAGGACCATGATGGAGAAATAAAAAAAAATATCTGTTTAACACCAGTTAGTAGAATATAAATGAAACAAATAACCACTAAACAAAAAGACGAAAGTAGTCACAGTAATCCCATGTGCCCCTATAATTATCTCATTAAGGGCATCCATTCATGTCTGTCAATCTGCCTCGGGAATCTTATGACTCACAGCTCATATGACTGATCGCAGTCCTGCTCCCCATCTGTTTTATAAGCTCTGGCCACTTGTGACATTATTATAAAGCCATTGTGATGTATGTGACAATTGACTGTTGCCTGCTCCCGTACATGACAATTGTACGGAGTGATTCAAAAGTCAGGGCCACCCCGAATATCTTCTATTGAAAAGAGATACAAGTAGGACACTTCGTAGAACATTTAAGATGGTGAGGAAAACTTTTTGGCACTACGGTGGTGCCTGTTGGCTATATTGGTGGAGCCTATGAACCTACAGTATTAAAGAGGGTCATGAGATACAAGATTTAAGGGTAGAACTTCATCAGAAATTGATAGGTAAGTCTTTTTTATCAATACCTGCAATTATTTTTGAGTTAGATGTATTCACACGGACAAAGGGGATATCGGTCCATGAAACTGGAACCAATATCGTGCTTGTAAACTTGCAATTCTGGATGTGATGCATGATGCAGTTTTACTTAAAAAACAAATCACCTCGCATCTATGTACTTGCGATTTTCACCCATGTGAAAAGATCACAAGTGCTTCCAATGGATCTCCATGGTAAAAAATTGCATTGCACTTGCATACAAATCAAGTGGCATGTAAGTGTGATGCAATCTTTTATAAAGATCCCAAAGCCAAGTTAACCCTTTGCAATCCAATTTTGGATTCAGGGTTTCCTAGGGGGCTTTCTCTTTCTGCCATTATAGAATGGCGCCATCTGCTGGCTAGAGCCAGTACTGCGGCATGGGACATGCTGGAGAAGCCCCTGACAACTGAGCGGCTAGTAATCTACAGTAAGAATACCCTGCCGGACGTCTTCCGACATCGGAGCTGTACAGCCTTCAATGAAAATGTCTTTAGACGTCAGACAGTGGATTGGAAAGGGTTAATACATCCTTATGGATGATGTCATGTTGAGTATTAGTAAAGCTGTTATATTGAATTAAGTGGTGTGGAAAATGCTATTCACATGTCCTTTCAAGTGAACCTGTTGTAGACAGGTGACAGGTTCCCTTTAATCCAGCAATCTAGTTCCGACTCCCACCATGGGGCTGGCACTGTTATAGATAGAACATTTATGAGTTTCTCCTCTTTGCAGCTCTGACAGTGGGAGCCGGACACCCTCATCCGCCTGATAGGTGGGAGTCCTAGAAGTGGAACCCCCACCAATTGGATATTTCTATCAAATTCTGTCGGTATGCCATAAATATTTCAGACAGGAAGTTTTATTGTGTCTCGTTGGAAGTGGCACACTCTGACATGGTTGGCCCTTGGACCAGAAAAAAATGGACAACTTTGCTCTACCTGAATTTTCAGGGGACTGATGAAGTTTTTAGATACTTTAGAGACTCTGTAAGCAGGTAAAAGGGAACTTTAGGCTGATGGAAGGCGAGGAAGATGCTACTTTACATAATGATCATATACATTATCATAACGATAGGTCCTACTTGTAATTAAAACCACAGGGTGCCCTGAACCATGCCACATAACTACAAAATGCCCCACGGCAAAAATAGTTTTAATCTATATTTAACTTACATGGAATGGTCACTTTATTAGACACCCCAGTCCATTCACAATTGGAGTGCAGCCTAAAATCATGTGACAAGTGTTCCGTGGATCAGCTTCAGCGTGAATCCCCATTAGAATGGGAAAATCCAGTGATCTGAGCAATGTGCAACAAGGCATGGTCATTATTGCTAGACTAGCTGGGCCTGGCATTTCACTGCCAACCTTGTAGGGTTTTCTCTTGCAGTGGAGTGGAGAGTATACTTAGGATGGTGTGATAGAGAAAAAACATCCAGTGAAAGTGGATCCTGTGGACATAAAGAACTCGTCACTAAAAAGGGGTCAAAGGAGGATGTTAAGAATCATTCTGACGAACAGGCAGTGCATAGTCAAGCTAATTGCAGCCGAAAACAATGATGGTGCTCCAACTAACATATCCAAATGCGCAGCAGACAACCAGTTCCAGCGTCATTTCTGTGTAAGAAAAAACAGAAAGATGAGACTCCAGGGGGCAAAAGAGCGCAAAAATTGTATCAATGAGCAGTAGAAAAACAACTCCTGGTCAGTTGAATCCACATTTCTGTTGCACCATGCTGATGGGAGGTCAGAATTTGGCACAGACAGCATGAATCGATGAACCCTTCCTGTCAGTTAATCAGAACATGTCAGTACCTTCATCTAACTTGTGGCAAACGACAAGAAGCTTCCTGTCTGCATGGGCCGATATTGCTGCAGAATGATTTCATTGCCAAGTGGCATATATAGTATAACAAAAGTATAACAGGGGTCTGTACAGTATTTTTTTTAAATAGTATGTTAGAGATGTGTATATGTTGCGGAATATGTTGACACTACTGAATATAAATGAAGATATACACTCTTTGCCAAAATACAATCTTTCCTTTGGAAGTTGTCAGAATGCGATGAAACTTTCTCTGTGTGATTGTAACGTTGATATAAGTGATTACAATATCAGACCAAAAGGATTATTTCTTGCTGAAAACTGACCCCTTGAAGAGAGGACCTGGTACCCTGTTGTACCACATCTAGCTTGGATATAAGATGTGGTACAGGGGCAAGGAGGCTCTAGTACCCTGTTATACCACCTCTAGCTTGGATACAAGATGTGATATGGGCGGGCATGGAGGCTCTAGTACCCTGTTGTACCGTCTCTAGCTTGGATATAAGATGTGGTACAGGGGCATGGAGGCTCTAGTACCCTGTTGTACTACCTCTAGCTTGGATACAAGATATGATATAGAAGGACATGGAGGCTCTAGTACCCTGTTATACCACCTCTAGCTTGGATACAAGATGTGATACAGGCGGGCATGGAAGCTTTAGTACCATGTTGTACCACCTGTAGCTTGGATACAAGATGTGATATGGCCGGGCATGGAGGCTCTAGGACCCTGTTGTGCCACTTCTAGTGTGGATACAAAATGGGATATGGGTGGGCATGGAGGCTCTAGTACCCTGTTGTACTGCCTCTAGCTTGGACGCAAGCTGTGATATGGTGAGCATGGAGGCTCTAGTACCCTGTTGTACCGCCTCTAGCTTCTATGCAAGATGTGATATGGTTGGACATGGGGCTCTATTACCCTGTTGTGCCACTTCTAACGTGGATATAAAATGGGATACGGGCAGGCATGGAAGCTCTAGTACCCTGTTTACCACCTCTAACGGTGGATGTCAAAGGCCGTACACATAATGGGTGCCATGAGACCAAATGTCCTCCAGCCAAGTGCCTGGAAATGGTTCCAACAGACACAGGAGTGTAACGATGGTGCCACCTGTGTCTGAATGGTGGACAATGAAACAGTTGGAACTGTCGGAAGATCAGATGGTCCTCTCCTACTGGTGGTCTGTCTAGGGCAGTGATGGCGAACCTTTTAGAGATAGAGTCCCCAAACTGCAAACCAAACTGCAAAATTTATCGCAAAGTGTCAACACATAGGGGGGCGGGGCTTATTACAATATATGGTTTTAATTCTGTCGTTATAAATAGGACAGGACTGTTTCAAAATAGACAGGGAGGAATGTTGTGTGTTTTTCCTAGCTGGAATATTGGACTACCATTGGTGTGGATTTTGACTGGAGATCAGCCATGTATCCGCAGCTGATTTCATACTATGCAGCACTCCCCCTCACCTCTTCTGAAAGCTTTCCGCTGTCAGTGCTCCCCAGCAGCCTGTAGTGGCCTCACCTGACCAGCATCACCTAACTAGGCTGCTGGGAACTGGAAGCAGTGAAGCACTGACAGTGGGAAGCCTATGGAGGAGGTGATAGGGAGTGCTGCGGAAATAGTGAGCCCCCTACAGTAGCCCCAGTAATAATAGTAACCCCCACAGTAGCCCCAGTAGTAATAGTGACCACCACTGTGGCCCCAGTAGTAATAGTGACCCCCCACAGTTGCTCCAATAATAATAGTTACCCTCTGAGAATCATATACTTACCTCCTCCTTGTCATCGGAACACGGCTGCTTCTCTTCTCAGCATTGCTGCAGGACACATACCGCAGTAAGGGTGACTGAATGCCTCCTCCCCTGACTTCTCCTCCTGCGGAACTAATGGAGATTTCAGAGTAGGAAGATTCCAGATGCACACACTGACATCAGTGTGTGCACCCGTAGCAGTGCCGCTGAGTGATTACCCGCTGGGAAGCCGCTGCACCCTGGCTGATAATCACTATCGTGGTGAGCAACCACGGGTCTAGGGTGTCCTGATCCCGATCACCTTGTGTGCCCTCACACATCCACTGGCCCTAACAGTCTGCTCAGAACGGCTCGGTAGTGGGCAGTTCTTTGATACAACCATCCAGCTTCTCACACGTAACTAATGCACCCCCTCTCAGACTAATTAATGGGTTGAAATCTCTTCTCGGTGTCATAGAGGCGTCTAGTGGTCAACAAGCTCTACACAAGCGGAATAAGAGGTCACTACACACAAGGTGCCTCCGAAAGCCTTTTATAGGTCAAGGGGGGGAACCACTTTTAGGGCCGCAGTTGGCAAGACCATTCATCTAATCATGCCACAACTTTAATTATTTGTATATCTGCCTGAGATGCAACTGCATGCCGTGTTTTGCAGCAAAACGGCAACTTCTTCGAGGGGCGCAATTTTTTTGACAAAGTATATATATATATAATTGATAAATTGGTATCATATAAAAATACTGTATATTGGCAGTATGTATATCTAGTATATTAGTTGTGTATATATAGTATACATTTGTTACTAGGTAGAGGTTGATAGAGATTGTGGCGCTTTGTGCGTCGTGCGGCTCAGAGGTTAATGTTCTAACGTGTTTACCACAATGCGGGTCTTTGTTTTGTTCTTAACTACAGATCACAGTGTGAGTCGGAGGTGCACATTATAGTGCAAGGACACAGAGGAGAGGCTGGTGGGCTGGAGGCATTTTTGCATAAATATCGCACGCTGCAGCCTTCTGCCATTGTTCGCTTTCACAGTTGCCATGACAACAAGAGCAGCTGCTAGATTATAGGGCTGGCGTAGCTGTGTTTCACAGGCAGCGCAATCTTCTTGTGTGTCCAGTTCATGTGATCTGCCAGCTAATCACCCTCCTGCTGCCGCTGGTGTCACACCAGACTGTGCCGGATAATGTTTACTAACATTGCCCACATGGCTCCCTTTTTATAAAGCTTTGCCCAAAATATGTCAGTACAAGTGGATTGCCAGGCAGTTCGCCAACCTGTCTACAAAAAAAAAAGAGAAAAAAAAAATCAGGCGCAAGAGAAAACGACCATCCTCTTTGATTTTCCCTTCCTGTGGTGATTTGTTACAAGAGCCGTTGAAGAACTCAAAAGTAATTATACAGGGACGTAATCAGCATAAAAAGCAATAAAAAATATATAATAGAAGTCATTGGGTCCGAAACCCCAACAAGATACAGTTTGGCGAATCACTTATTTTTTTTCTGTATCAGTTCCTCACAATTTTCAAAATCTCTGCTTGCTGTCATTCTTTCGGAACCTTCGTTGTTTACTTCTAGCAGATACAAATCAGACCAGGTCATGTGATGTACACATAGGTTGTTATAGTTACAATCAGGGGCGTAATATAGGGGATTTGGTTGCACCCGGGCCCGGGAACCTTAAGGGGCCCGTGAGGCCTCAGTTCTCCACATAAGGAAACCAGAACTATGAATGAATTATAGTTTGGGCCTCTGTTACAGAATTTTCATTGGGGCCCAGGAGCTTCAAGTTCTGCTTCTGGTTACAATACATCTTCCAAAGTCTTGAACAACAAAACTATTGGCGTGTATAGCACTCCAAGTCCATTTTTTTAACGATAGGCCACGCCCTCTTTTACACTGAACCATGACATTTTTGTCACCTCACAGAAATAATACCAATTAGTGGTCCTCTCACAGTAATAGTGCCCCTTAGTGACCCATCACGGTAATAGTACTTGTTAGTGACCCCTTCATGGTAATAGTGCCCCTTAGTGACTCCTCACTGTAATAGTGCTCCTTAGTGACCCCTTCATGGTAATAGTGCTCCTTAGTGACCCCTTACAGTAATAGTACTTTTTAGTGACTCCCTCATGGTAATAGTGACCCTTAGTGACCCCTCACAGTAATAGTACTCGTTAGTGACCCCTTTTTTATAATAGTGCTTCTTAGTGACACCTTCATGGTGATAGTGCACCTCAGTGACCCCCACACAAAACTAATATACCTGTAATTAATAGTCAGCTACCAGCTCTACTGTTACATCATTTACACTCCATTCTGTTACGTCTTTCACACTCATGACCTGGCAAAACTCCGGCGAACCTCGGAAACAGTGGACATAACTAAGGAACAGACACAAATCCTGACTAAAAAACACTCACCTGCATACATAGCCAGATGGAATAACTATAGAATGTATGAGGTATTAGTTTGTATTTTGGCCAAGATACTTAAAGGGGTTGTCCCGCGGCAGCAAGTGGGTCTATACACTTCTGTATGGCCATAATAATGCACTTTGTAATGTACATTGTGCATTAATTATGAGCCATACAGAAGTTATAAAAAGTTTTATACTTACCTGCTCCGTTGCTGGCGTCCTCGTCTCCATGGTGCCGACTAATTTTCGCCCTCCGATGGCCAAATTAGCCGCGCTTGCGCAGTCCGGGTCTTCTGCAGTCTTCTATGGGGCCGCTCGTGTAGAATGCCGGCTCCGTGTAGCTCCGCCCCGTCACGTGCCGATTCCAGCCAATCAGGAGGCTGGAATCGGCAATGGACCGCACAGAAGCCCTGCGGTCCACGGAGACAGAGGATCCCGGCGGCCATCTTCAGCAGGTAAGTATGAAGACGCCGGACCGCCGGGATTCAGGTAAGCGCTGTGCGGGTTGTTTTTTTAACCCCTGCATCGGGGTTGTCTCGCGCCGAACGGGGGGGGGGGGGGGGGGGGGTTAAAAAAATTTTAAAAAACCCGTTTCGGCGCGGGACAACCCCTTTAAGCCTGCGAGCCCAACCTTAAAGGGGTTGTCCCGCGGCAGCAAGTGGGTCTATACACTTCTGTATGGCCATATTAATGCACTTTGTAATGTACATTGTGCATTAATTATGAGCCATACAGAAGTTATAAAAAGTTTTTTACTTACCTGCTCCGTTGCTAGCGTCCTCGTTCCCATGGAGCCGACTAATTTTCGCCCTCCGATGGCCAAATTAGCCGCGCTTGCGCAGTCCGGGTCTTCTGCTCTCTTCAATGGAGCCGCTCGTGCAGAATGCCGGCTCCGTGTAGCTCCGCCCCGTCACGTGCCGATTCCAGCCAATCAGGAGGCTGGAATCGGCAATGGACCGCACAGAAGAGCTGCGGTCCACGGAGGGAGCAGACCCCGGCGGCCATCTTCAGCAGGTAAGTATGAAGACGCCGGACCGCCGGGATTCAGGTAAGCGCTGAGCGGTTTGTTTTTTTAACCCCTGCATCGGGGTTGTCTCGCGCCGAACGGGAGGGGGGGGGGGGGGGTTAAAATGAAAAAAAAAAACCCGTTTCGGCGCGGGACAACCCCTTTAAGGGTCCTCGTTGTCTTGTGGGTCCCTACTCTAACAAGACAACTTCCAGATGAAACCTGCATGCAGGGCAATCGTCCCGACAGGGACAGACCCTCGCTAACATCTAGAGACCTATCTAGACCTAGATGACAAACAAAACACAGTAAGACTGAATGCAGCTCACAACAACACTTCAGGGATTTGCATACAACACAGAACACCATGCACCCTAATTAGGACTGTCTGCACCTCATATACAGCACCCTGCACAGACACGCAGAAACATGACACTGTGCCACTGAACACACCAAACAAACAGAGGAAAGCCCAGCAGCCTCTAGCAGAGGAGCTGGCATATATGAGCATCAGACCTGGGGTATTGGCTGGATGGAGAAATCCAGTGACTCAGCTTTTTGGACGCCGGAGTTAGGTGGCAGCATGGGAATAAGCACGGGAGATACTGGAGCACCGGTAACCATAGCTTTGTTTGTCAATGCATGGTCATGTGGTTTTTATATTGCACATGATTTGTAACACCTGTTGAGAAAGTTGGATATTATATGTACTGATTTTTAGTGGCTATTTAACATATGTGTATCACTATATATGTCATGTGATGTATACCACCATTAAGCTTGAAAAAGGCCTAATTGCCGAAATGTGCTGTGATTTTGTGTGATGGGAAAATAAAGTCTCTTTGGATTTTGCACCTCTATATGCTGCTGGAGCCTTCTTCTTTCTGTGGACATTCTAAGAGAGCATTGGTTCGGACTCCTTCCTACTCTGGCTATTGCATCTCTAGCCGACCCTGATTGGGTACAACGTTGGTGCTGCTTGTGTAACTCTTTTTGTCTGACCTGTTTTTCTTCTCTGTCTGTGCCAGACCACCATGAAGACTTCTTCCAGCCGGAGCTCTTCTCTGTACGTTCTCGCCATCCTTTTGCTACCCCCAATAACTACAGTACTATTGGCCCCACAAAGTAATAATGTATCATCTGTTACCCCACTTACTAATAGTGCACACTCTGTGACCCATCTTAATTATAATGCATCTCTTTATGACCCACTAAGTTACAGTGCTCCCCCCTGTGGCCCTATTTAGCTATAGAGTGACCCTTTTTAGTTATAGTGCCCCCTATGTGGCCCCACATAGTCACAGCGTAGCCTTCTTTGGTACATTTAGTTATAGTGCGTCCCTCTATTGCCATTCTTAATTATAGTATGTCCCCTTCCTGTCAGCTGACAACACTTCAGGCTGATGGAGGTGGAGTAATGATGTGGGGGCTGTTTTCTTATCATACTCTGGGCTGATACCTGTGCATGGATGAGATGATGTATTAATACCGTTTTAAAGACCGAAAGAGGTCTAATGTGCTACTAGATGGGGGTCTCTAATAGAGTGGCCATTCTGTATATTACAAGAAGGAACGATGGTGTTGATTTTCTCAAGTCAAGTCATTTTTAGCAGAATTTTCCTTAAGAATATATCATTTTTTTACGGGCTTCTCCTAGGAGGATGAAGGTTTTCTCTGCTCTTCCTCAGTCTATGGGGGCTTTGTGCAATTAGTGCATCCAGCGACATTCGCATCAAGACGGAATCATCCAGTTCACCCAAGAATAAGAAACATGTCCGGACATAACACATGTGCACAAAGCTTTGGAGTTGGATAGGCAGATGTTGTGCCTCTTGGCAATGGCGCAGGGTGGGGGTGGGGTCAGGGGATAATCTGTGCGACAGTCACATTTTTCTTCAAGCGTGCGTGACATTCTTACAGAATACGTGAACATCACACAGAATGTGCGCAGCGCTTGTTCTGCTGAGGACAAGATTAGAAAGAGAAGGTTTTTTTTTTAAAGGGCCACGCCATGATTTTTTAAAATTCATTCACTATGCAGCTATCCCCCAGTGTATATAAGTCGGCTAGTGTTACCTTCGTTAGTTATCTTGTTCTGCTCAGATAGTCATGTGATCTCAGTTCTGACCCGCTTACATTTAGGCTGGCGTTTTTGCAGAACGAACAGTGCATCGGCGTATTCTACTGTACTTTTTGCGCCTGCAAGGCATGTTCATTTGCATGCCACAAACCAAGATGCACTGATTGAAATGGCTAATTTGTCTAATTAGTATCAGGTGTCTATTGCATGCGCATTTGTGCACCCCTTCCCCCTAGACTTAAAATACTTTTAAATGGGGTCATACATATGAGCCATGTTTAACATGAAAATGCCTCGCATCCTCAGGTAATTCACATGGATGGGGGGCGGGATATGGGGGCGGGATAAAACCCACACATTTCTGGGCTCAATATCACACTCACTTGTGTGCAGTTAGCCTCAGGTGAAGGGAGGAATAGGTGAGTTTTTGACTTTTTAAATTTTTTTTGTATTTTTTTGTTTATATAATACACTGAAATACTTCAGTATAGCAGTGTATTATAAAGTTTATGAAGCTGAGCCAGAGGTTGAGTCTCGTAGGCCACCTTACCTGGCAGACCCGGAGGCCATCTTCAAATGTCCAGGTCCCATAGCCATCCAACAGGATCCTGCGATCACATTGCTGGTGATAGAGCCCCCCCCCTCTGTCAGCTCTTTACATGCAGTGGTTGCATTGCCATCTCTGGCATGGGACCACTGCAAGGCTTCTAAAGCAGTTGTTAAAGGGTTAAGAAATCCATGGAGGTGCAATGAGTTAACAACAACATACTGTAACCACCATCTGTTTCACACCTTGTTGACATCAGATTTAACATACAGGTATAGCAGAGCTGATTTTGTCACTTAGCTCTTTGTCATTGCCTGTAAATCCTCATAACGCAGTTTCCCAATGAGTTGTGCCATATGACAAACTCAGCTTTACTGTGCTTTTTCCTACTGTCTCTGTGCAAAGATCAAACTTGAGAGCAAAATTGGATGCAGGAGTGTACAGACTATGGAAGCAGCCCATACAGCTGTTACGGGTGTCACAGTAGGGCTAATCATATCCTTCTTTGCTATGGACTATGCGGATCTTAAAGTGGCTGTCCGGTTACTGGACAACATTCCCCCTATAGGATACAATGTGCTAAAATAGGAGCAGTTCTTATCTGTCTGCTGCTGCTGCTACAATCCAATGCTACAGTCCCGCTGTGGTCCCAGTGTTTGTGGTGGCTGTTGATGTTACTAGAAGTTATCTGACTGTTGCAGTAAATCAGAGGCTACAGCATCTCCTGGCATGAGTGCTTACATCCTGGGCACCATGATGCCAGGAGTTTAGAACGGTGACCCTGCAGCCTCTGATTGGCTGCAGCAGGTGACTTCTGGTGACATCATCTACCATAACGTATTCTACAACACTGTACATTATAGGGTTTGTCTCCAATGTGGCTCACAAGCACATATGGATTTTCATATTGAATAGGGCTAAATAGTGTGTGGATCCACTACCATAGAAGTGCATTGCCATATGTCGCATTTTTCTGCCATGGTTTTTGAAGGGGAATCCGCGAAAAAAATCTGATGTGGATTCTGCCTCTGTAAGCATACCCTTACAGGTCACCATCAGGACAGACTAATGTGTACTGTACACACATACGTACATTCACCACATGCATGGAAACACCCATACAGTACGCAGGCTTATCCCATACATGCTAATGCTCATGTATATGCTCATGTTGCGAATGAAACAATGTAGAAGATGAGTAACTAAGGCCCCCTGTCCACGGACGTGTATTTGCTGGCGGTGAACCGCCGGCGAATCACGCCGGCCGACGCTTTCCATAGCATTGCTATGGCAAGCGCTGGCCCCTGTCCACGAGCAGAGAATCATTGCGATTCTCCGCTTGCGGCGGGCAATTCGCAGCATGCTGCGAATTGCTCCGACTCTCCGTGGCCAGCCCATCTATCAGATAGGGCTGACCGTCGGAGATTCGGCGGCGGCTCCTGCTCCCGGGCGGCGGCTCCCGCAACGCCCGTGGACAGGGGGCTATGGTTTACATTATTTATTGATAAACACAGAAATAGAAACGACCAATAATAGTTACACAATTACACTTTTTTGCTTCGAATCACTGGTCAATGAATACGGCTAACCAGATCTTAAGGATAATACTTTGTGAACAATAGGAAATAATTCCAGAAGAACATTATGAATATCTCTCAACTGTTATCAGCACCGATTCACACAATCTCCCGTTATGGAATGGACACAGCTCCCCCTTAGGGGTTAACACTGCAATATAATCTCTTAGAAAAAATGGCTCCCGTATTCCTGTATAAAATCCCTTTAAATAAGCTGGTAATTTTCAAATAATGGGCCATTGACGGTGTGTCATGTTGTCATCATGCGCCACAGTTATAACAGGACTCGTTATTTGTTTATAAAAAAAATGCCGTGCCTTTAAGAGGGAGCGGGACCTGAGATGAGGCAATGAGGAAAAGGTTCAGGCGCTCTAAGAGTGGAGGACAAAGAGCCCGGTGTAAGGTGTGGGCTGAACCCTATGGATTGGTTGGCTGTCAAGTGGAAATGAGTTCAGGACAGACAGAAATAGAGACTGTGCTATTGACCCGAGTTTTAAGTTGTCTTCTCTCAGGTTTTGCCTTCTTTGCAAACCTTCGTAAACCGGACTAAGTCTGACTATATCGTGTTAGTGTTACACAATGAACCCATGTTGGTTGCCATTAAACAGTCGAAGTTGCCGCAACATGGCACCATGTTCTAACTTCACATCTGTAACCCGCACACTGTGCTGTACTCTATATAGCAGGGCCTACTTACCAACACGGCCTCTGGTGGATCCCATCTGGCTTGACCCAGAACCAGAACTCTACGAGCCCTCAAACCCCTCTGTGTGGGAGCTCTCCAGTGAGTGCCCAGGTTAAACTGGGTAACCGGTGCCCCTTTTATGTGTGAACCAAATAATCTGGAGGACACTGAACCCCCCCAGCCTGCGACCCCGTTACACAGTGGGAGGAGGGGGTTCTTCATGTACTTGTACTACTTGCCCTATGATTAAAGAGGTTCTTTATCCGACACTCCACAATCAATAGAAACTCAACGTTATGAAACGGTTACAAAAACATTAGTTACAGTTAAAACCACAGGGACGTGTATGTCAAGATAATGTGATGAGCATGAGAGGACGATTCCTGGAAGAACATGGGTATACGTAGAGGGAAATTACATGGACATCCAAGAAATTGCAATTGAATAGTGGAACTGTACATTAGCGATAGGTAGAATTTCAAGATAAATGACTTCTGTTCAGAGGCGTAACTTGAAGCTCCTGGGCCCCGATGCAAAACCTGTAACAGGGTCCCCAACTATAATGCTTTACTCATAGTACTGGGCTCCCTATATGGAGAAGAGAGGCCTTATGGGCCCCCTAAGGCTCCTGGGCCTGGGTGCAACTGCATCCCCTATAGTTACGCCCCTGCTTCTGTTATTGGGTGCTTGTAACATGCAAAGTCTTATCTAATAGAACTATAGGTTACTAGTAGAGATGAGCAAGTATACTCGCTAAAGGCAATTGCTCGAGCGAGCATTGCCTTTAGCGAGTATCTCTTCGCTCGAGACGAAAGGTTCGGGTGCCGGCAGCGGGCAGGGAGCTGCGGGGGAGAGCGGGGCGGAACGGAGGGGAGATCTCTCTCTCCCTCTCTCCCCCCCCGCTCCCTCCTGCTGACTGCCGCTACTAACCACTCCTCCGCGCTGGCACCCGAACCTTCCGTCTCGAGCGGGCAGGTACTCGATAAAGGCAATGCTCGCTCGAGCAATTGCCTTTAGCGAGTATACTCGCTCATCTCTAGTTACTAGTATAGAATGTTGCACAGGGCTTCATGACTATGCTAGTCAGTCCAGAAGAATGGTATAAATGTATTGATGAATCTGCCCCATTGTATCCACAACATGGCAGCAGTGGACTGTTGTATTAGTGAAACATTTGCTTGGATATTATGGAAGTCATGACTGGCCAAAGAAATCAATGGAGAGCTCTGTTGCAAAGTAGGTGAATAATGAAAGTCCCATCGCTGTTAGTACATGGAAGTCATGTAACTATATTAATGCACCTCCTTGTATCACAATCAATAATCCTTGAAACCAAAATCCAAGTAAAACCTATACACAGTTGATTAGTGCAGGGCGGTGCATGACACGGGGATTTAAAGGTGACCAAAGAGTGAATCGGTCACACACTGGCCCCTCAGGCCGAGCAGTACACATTGTGTCAAGGTATTAGTTTTGACCAGTGTGCTCCTTTAAAGGCTATGTACTCCATCAAACTCTTTTTATCCTTTTAATCAGTGGGTTTTTGGAAATGAAGACTTTTTGTATTTGGCTTTCAATAAAAATTTTTGATTGTTTGATTTCTCTGCTTGTATTGTTTTCCAAGGCGCTGCAGACTAAAGGACTGAAATCTTAGCAAATTCTGTCAGGCAGGGCTCCTTCACACGGGAGCTGCGATTTTTGGTCAGCCACGTCACCACCGCAACGCAGCCAAAGATCGCATGAACAGGAGGCAGCCGTGACCAAGTCACGGCTGCATCTCCTATTTATGTGCCCGTTCAGACAGGCCTGGATGCAGCAAGTATATGCCGCACTTGGAATACCGTCGGGTGGGGGAGAGACGCTGCTAAACTCCCTCCCACCTCCTTTTCCCGGCAGCTCTCGTAGGCACCCATAGGAATCTATGGACCGGCCAACATAATATGCTGCAAACATACGCCCGTGTGAGTGAGCTCCTATACAGCTATCTGTTTTTGGCAATTTTTTTTAAAATCTCGGACAACCCCTTTACGCCACAGGGCGTAAGTTTACATCCTGCCTACCGGGTACTTAATGCAACAGGATGTAAGCTTATGCCCTGTGAATGGCACAGGATCAGAAGTGAGCTCACGTCATCGCGCAGCGGGAGCCGGCTGTTGCCGATAGCCGGCCTCCCCCTGCAACAGCGGGAGTATATGAGGGCGGTGACCCCCGCTGTTAACCCTATACATGCCGCAATCTATGTATGGGCTATCATTAGAGATGAGCGAGCATACTCGCTAAGGACAATTACTCGAGCGCTCGGAAGAAAAGATTCGGCTGCCAGTGTGGGTAAGAGGTGAGCTTGCGGCAGTGAGCAGGGGTGAGTGGGGGGGGGGGGGGGAGAGAGAGATCTCCCCTCCGTTCCTCCCTGCTCTCCCCCGCCGCTCCCCGCCCGCCGCCGGCAGCTGAACGTTTTCTTCCGAACGGGCAGGTACTCGCTAAGGGCAATGCTCGCTCGAGTAATTGTCCTTAGCGAGTATGCTCACTCATCTCTAGCTATCATCATGTCCATAAAAAAAACGGAGGCAAAATGCTTATTTTATTGGTTTTACCTCCCAAAAAACGCAATAAAAGTGATCAAAAAGGTAGAATATCTCACATTTTTACTCTCCACTGCCATGAGGTTGACCTGGGCAGTTGCTTTTGTTATTTGTCATGAAGGTCGACCCATTAGATCTCCCTTCTGTCCAACTTTTCTATCAGCTCACCCAGAGAATAAACTGAGCAGAACGGTGAATTGATCACAGAGAATGTACTTAGGCTGGCAGGCCTGGCTCAGTAGGAGATCAACCTTTGCAGAATAACGTCTCCTACGCGTACAGACATATCCGTGTACATATTCATTTATAAACGCCTCCTGAGGTTATTGCCTCGCTTTGATGATAAATTATTAAGTATGATATAAGGATTTCTATAGATTACCTGCTTCAGTATATGATAATCACCTGCGGTGGAACAGGGTGTTAGGCGCTGCAAATGTTACGCCGCATCTTCTGCTCAGTGGGCAGCGGATTTAGTTATTCTATCGTTATGTCTACTTTGAAGCTCTCATATTCGCATTTGATATTGGAATTTTTTGGCAATCAACAGTTTCTATGTATAGAAGGGGACAAGCCGGAGGGCTCAGTGGCAAAGCAATAAAAATGTGGTCAAACTATTCCAAGCTGTATAAGAAATGTTACCACCTCATGTAGGATGTAAGGATAATCCTATACACTGCAGCAGGAAATGCAATTAAACCAGAGTCCATGACCACCACAGTAGATACGATCTACGAACACTAAGTACAACTTACATCTCCTAATGTTACATTAACCTGGCATTAACATGTGACATCCAGCCCATCTGTTCTCATCATCATGGTGGAAAAAATAGCTCTGTAGGGAACAATTTTCCATTTACAGTTACAATCAAAATTATTCGATCCCCCATTACAAATTACAAACTTTCAGCTGTTTGCAAAGAACAATCAAGAACAATTTAAATAGCCCAACCAAACTAATATAATAAGTGGTTTCTCCTAATTCATCACAAAATGCACTTTTAATGACTACTGCAGTCTCATAGTTATCCAACCCAGGGGCGTAGCTATAGTGAATGTGGTTGTACCCGGGCCCAGGAGCCTTAAGGGGCCCATAAGGCCTCTCTCATCCATATAGGGAGCCCAGTACTATGAATAAATTGTTATATTTGGGGGCCCTGTTACAGATTTTGCATGGGGGCCAAGAAGCTTCAAGTTACGCCAACCCCCTTCATGAGTAGCGTCTTTAATACTTAGTAGAGCACCTTTTGCTTTTTTGACCTGCTGCAAAGATGATACATAGCCAGACAGCAGCTTCTGATAGCGTTCCTAGAGAATCTTAGGCCATTCCTCATGAGCAATGTCCTCAAGATCACTAATATTCTTGCGTTTGTGTGCTGCAACTGCCTTTTTCAAATCCCACCAAAGATTTTCTATGAATTCAAGTCAGCTGAATGTGATGGCCACTTCAGAATCTTCCAGGGCTTCTTCTGAAACCAAGCCTTGGTGGGCTTTGAGGTATGCTTGGGATCCCTGTCCTGTTGGAAGGTCCAATGATGCCCAAGCTTCAGCATCCTTACAGAAGGCATACCGTTTTCTCTTGGATTTCCTGATACTTGATTGACTCCATCTTTCCCTCCATATACTGCAGGTTTCCAGTGCCAGAAGAAGTAAAGCAGCCCCAGAGCATCACCGAGCCACCGCCATGTCTCACTGTAGGCAGGGTATTCTTTTCAGCACGCTTCATTCTTTCTCCTCCGGACATACCGCTGGACCATAGGCCTGAAGTGTTCCATAGGCCTGAAGTAGTTTCATTACTCCACAAAACACAATCCCAAAACGTCTGTCACTTATTTATATGGTTTTGAGCCAATTGGAGCCAACTTTTCCTGAGTTTGTGGCTCAGCAGAGGTGCATAGCTTGGAGTTCCGGCATCAAGACCTTCAGCTTTTACTATGCACATAAGGGCTCTTTAATACGAGCACTTAAACGGCGACGGTGTTTTTATGTTTTCACACCCGTTCCATATAAGCGCCTAAATGGGCATTTTTCCGCGATAACAGCCAGCATTTTCTAGTCTATTCACATGACCATGAGCATCTTTTTTAGCGAAAAAATACGCCACAGCCCGGAAATCCCTCGCTCTGCCAAAATTTTTGGGATACCTTCCAATGCCTATATAGAGGCACCTGTAAGCTTTTTGCAGCGTTGGACGCTGCAAATATGCCTCTCCCTCTCTTCTCCTTCCCTGCTCCCATAGGAGTCTATAGGACCCGCTGGGTTATATTGGCCAAAAGCTAGTTCCAGAACTATGTTTTGGCTGAGCGTATACACGCCACATATATATTCTAATTTTCACACTGCCAGCATATTTACACGCTGTATATTCGCCCATATGAACGGCTGCATTGAAAATCTATGCCTCTCATGGGCGCGTATATACACCCGGGCGTAAAAACACGCCGTATATGCGCTCATGTGAAAGAGCCCTCACTGTGCAAAAAAAAACCTCGGTATCTGCTGCCTCCGATTCTTGCTGCTGGTCTTTTTCGGTCACTCAAGGGTTTTTAACTCTCTGGTGGCAATCGGCGATAGCTTCCCCTTTCTGCCATGTCCAGGTAGTGTAGCCAGTGTTTCTTTAACTTTGAACTTGAGAGCTAAGCTTCCAACATTCAGTGTTTTTCTTATCTTTTTGTATCCTTTTCCTTGTTTGTTCCTTCTCTTAACTCACAGGACCACTCACCTGACTAAGGGCGCCTTCACAGTTGCGATCGCGATATCGCTGCGTTTTTTAATGCGACTGTCAATAGAACTTTCTAATGTTAAAAATGCATTGCACAAAAATCGCAAGATTGTGCTTTCTAACATGCAGTCACAGTCAAAAAAGCCCTGGCTAGTCCAGGTATTTCACGTGTTTTATCTCAAGCACACCTGATGCAACTAATGTAGTCTTTGATTAGTTGCATCCGTTGCCCTTGAGACGAGACCTGATTTAAAAATGTGTGCTCTAATGAGGGATTCTGACTGCAGTAGTCACTAAAAGTGGCATTTTGTGTTGAATTTGGAGTAACCACTTGTTATATTAGTTGTATTGAACTATTTAAATTGTTTTTGTTGAATTGTATTTTTTTCAAACAGCTAAGGGGCCGATCCATATTGCTTTTTGATTGCTTTTTATTCTCTTTTTTTGTGAAGCGAGACATGCAAAATTAGCTATATTCACCATGTTTTTTATTCTTTTGTCACAGTGTGTACTGTGACGGTTAAATAAATAATGGATTTCCTTTGTTACGTGGGTGATGACAAAATTAGTTTTTTTCTTACAAAGGAGGGAAAGGTAGGGTTTTGACTTTTTTCAATTTTCTTTGCACTATTTTTTTTTCCTTTTCCTTTCAGGGACTCGAATGTTAGTACATTTAACTGTTTTTATATTACACTGAAATACACAGGCTGAGCCTCATATGCTATTGTAGATGGCAGACCCAGAGGGCATTTCCAAGCCTCCAGATGCTATAGCAACCCATTGCGACCCCATGATCACATCACAGGGGCCTGATAGATGAGCCCCCACCCTCTGTCAGCCTTTTACATACCACGGTTGCATTGACAGGATATAAAGCGTTAAACAGCTGAGATCGATGGTTTCTCTGGTCCCCGCTGTTAGACCTGAAGCCCGGCAAAGATCCTGGTAGACAGCTGAGCAGGGGGTGACTCGTGTCGGTGTGGGACAGCATGCTCATGGGATTCTGTAAGGAGTCCGATTTTCCAGCGCTGCATGATCTTTGCAGGGCAACAGCGCTGGATCATAGGAGTGGGTGATTATAAATAATATATCACCTGGCTCCTTGTTACGTCTCCTAACGTTACTATAACTTAGTTTATGGTGCTGTGGGGATGTCACAGGTTACCCATAAGGGGTTAAACAGACGTTTCTGTTTCTGTAGACGACTCCATATGAGCTAAATCATAATTCAATTTCAGATCTAGAACATTATTGCATAATTACTCAATTATCACAAGTGCCAATTCAGCGATGCAGTTGACACATAGGAATTAATGCATGGTTCATTACATGTTGTGATCTCTCCCTATGACTGTGTAATGGTCCCCGTGTTGCTGAGCCACAGATGTAAAATAGGTCTCCTTCATGGAAACTATAAACTTATCCATCTGCATTTTAAAGTTTTGTTATTATGTAAGGTTGTATCAATTTGTTTGGTAGAGTTTAGCTATTGTATATCAGGTTACATTAACAGATGATGTAGCAGGGCAGCCTTCATCATTGCCTATTGTGCACCATGATAATTCCGTGAGTTCTAATAATGTGGTAGCACTACCTACAGTCCTGTAGTTAAAGGGGTATTCCGGTAAGATGATAACTAGCTGATTGGTGGGGGCTCAACCAGTGTGATCCCACATATCCCAAGAACAGGGGTTTCGTTGGTCCTCAAATGAAGGAAGCAGAGGTCGTCCATGTGCTCTGACACTCCATTCATTTCAATGAGAGCCCTGGAATTACTGAGTTCAAGCACTTGTCAGCTGTCATTGAAATGAATGGAGCAGTGGTGCATATAGGTGCTCTCCACTCCATTCATTTGGGGACTGACTGGACCCCGTTCTCAGAATCAACGGTGGTTCCAGTGGTTGATTCCCCACCAATTAGCTAATTTTCCTCTATCTTCTGGACAAGAATTAACTTAAAGAGACACTAACTGCTCATCTAATAGCTTGTGTTAGTCTCCTCATTTCTGTAATATACTTGCATTAAAAATGTTGTTGCTTTACCACTGTAAATCATGTTTGAGGTGGCTGCCACTAGGGGTCTCCATTTCAGCTTCTCTGCAATCAACTCTCTGTCATTAGGTACAGAGCTTCTGCAGTATCAAGGACATGGGGACTTTTCCATAGCAACAGGAGGAAGAGCTATCTTCACAGGCAGCTTGCACTCACAGGCTGCAGACTGACCGATCTGCAGACACTGTGATTGTGATCTCCATAGCCTCTGCTTCTCCTGCTTTTACAGCATGTAGGTATGTGTCTGTGTACACACTACACACACAATATAGTGGATTTACTGAACATTTGGCCAGAATGTCTCTAAATTCATAATCGCCCTGGGAAAGTAGAGGGGCGGGGATTCAAATACTGCTTGCTGACTGGAGTAGAGACAGTGAAATACAGCATGGGAAGTAAGGGAAAGGAAGTCAGGACAGTGAACTACTTGCAGACTGGTAGGCTTGCAACATACCCCCTCTTTCAAAGGGGATTGCAAACAGATTAGCAATAGAAAAATGGGGAAGACAACCTCAAAATCAGAATTTACAGAACGAAACATGGTATAAACAGCAGCAAATGAGAGGAGGGTGAGAAGAATCTGGTGTATTTGAGAAATCTTGTTGAAAACTCAGGTTCGCTTTAATCTTACTGCGTGACACAATGCAATATCATACAACAGAACACCACAAGATTATGTCCCTGACTCTTGAACATCCACTGTACACACAGACAAGACTGAAATTCATAGTAGTATTCAATGTTCCAAACTCAGTTCTTTTATACGTTACATAAAAAGTTTGGTTGCAGATATACTGTAGTTATTTTCAATGATTAGCTATGTTACCTGGGGCGTTGCTGTAGGGGATGTAGAGGTAGCAGTCACACTCAGCAACTGGTGCCTGAGGGGGCCTAAAGGGGTCTTCATAAGAATACACTAGTGTTATAAATGGCACATGGTAGGTGGGGGCCCTGTTGCAGATTTTACTTTGGGGCCCAAAACTTTCAGGTTACAGCTCTGATTTTGACAGTCAGACTGTATTTGCCATTTTCCAAGCTTCAAACCTCAAACCTCTCAGACTGTTGTTCTGCCTGACATTGTTTAGTTTATGCACAGAGCAAAATGACTCTTTCAAATAATAAGTGTATGTTCACATAGCGGAAATTGTCATGGACTTTTCCTTGACGAATTCAGCCTATAAAAACCGCGCAAAAAAATGCGTTTCTGCGATGGTCTTTGTCACGGATCCACACAGAGATTTACCCTATCAGGGCGCAGTCACACGATTATTCGCGCATTAAAAAAGATTGCACTATATAGAACTAATGCTTTCCAATGGCAGCGGTCACATGTGCGAATTTTACATACGCAAAAACGCCTGCCGCGAAAATTATAGTGCACCGTCTGTTAGAACGCAGATAACTGCGGCATCCAGGGGTTTCAGCTTGAGCTCAATGGGGCCGGCGGCAGCAGCGCCGACCACAATGAGAACATACAGTGAAGATCGCGATCCTCTGGCACAACTGTGACAGCTGTGGCAGAGGGACGTGATGTTCTCCCATTAGAAGCAATGGGCTGCCGGCAAGCCCTGGAGTGATTTTCGGGGAAGGGCTTTAAATATAAGCCCTTCCTTGAAAAACATCCCTAAAATGTGTAAAAAAATTTTAAAAATATGTAGTCTCATTAGAGATGAGCGAGCACCCAAATGCTCAGGTCCGCGTTATTTGAGTTGAGCTTTTCATAAAATTCGAGAGCTCTACTCGAGTAACGAACACCATTGGCTACAATGGGAGACTCGAGCATTATTGTATGTGGGACGCCGAATGCTGAGCTTTTTTTTTTTCTTGATTCGTGTGTTTCTCTCTCTCTCTCTCTCTCTCTCTCTCTCTCTCTCTCTCCCTCTCTTCCCTGCCTGCCAGACTAAAAATTTGCCATTGCCGCATTGCAGTGGGGAGGGGCCAAAACAGGCACGTAACAGCGGGGAGGAGCCAAAAATTGGGGCGGGGTCGAACATGGCGTAACGCTCGTTCAAGTAACGAGCACCATCGAGTACGCTAATACTCGAATGAGCATCAAGCTCGACAGAGTACGTTCGCTCAACTCTAACTCACATCTCTGCAGCTGCCGGAGCTCAGGCGCGTCTATCCGGGTCTTCTGCTGAACTGCTATGAAGAGCTTTCAGCA
Source organism: Eleutherodactylus coqui (assembly GCF_035609145.1). Taxonomy (NCBI): domain Eukaryota; kingdom Metazoa; phylum Chordata; class Amphibia; order Anura; family Eleutherodactylidae; genus Eleutherodactylus; species Eleutherodactylus coqui. The sequence goes on along the minus strand of NC_089837.1, from coordinate 69,431,911 downwards.
GACAGTGATTTAAAATCCCTGCCTGCTGAAAGGGCTACCTCTGATTGGCCGAGCACTCTGACCAATCAGAGGCAGCTCTCAGCTATTGAATGACAGAGCCACCCAGAATATAAGACATACAAGTAGGAAACTTTGCAAAACACTTAGGTGGAGGAAAACTTTTTGGCACTATGATGGTGCCTGTCGGCCATCTTGGTAGCAGCCATCTTGGATTCAGCCCAAGAAACTTCAATGAAAAGGGGTCATGGAATACATGATTTAACAAGCCACTCCAGTGATTTTTAAATGCATTCTTTATGCAGTAAAAGAGCCCCATGTGGCACAAAGTGTTAAGGCAACAGAAATGCAGTTCTAAGCTCTCGCTCACGACCTGAAGGTTTCGAGTTCAATCCCCGCATGGTTCAGATAGCTGGCTCAGCCTTTCATCCTTCTGAGATCAGTAAAGTGAGTATTCAGCTTGGTGGGGGGTAATACGGACACACATCCATATTACAGGTGCAAAAATGCATTTTTTTATATGCACGTATATAACTGGACTCAAGGTTTTCACTAATTTCGATGGAAGGAGATGTCAAGAGTGTAGGACGCTGAGGCAGATCTATACAAGACAAGTTGAATAAATAGTAAGATTAAACTCAGTGGTAGTTATTTAGGATAAAGGACCTTTAGCAGCGAACTTATTAATATTCATGACTATATTGAAATGAGTGAAAAGATTTAACAAAGAAACTTTTCAACTTTTATACCTAGAACTATACAGATCGGGAGGTGGAGTCCTCTACTACCCGTGGAAAGACATTGTCACCAGCAGATTATATATGGACGTTTCACTGTAAGCCGAGTCATTCTGTCGAATACCTTGGGAAGGAAGGCGATGATGGTCGATTTATTATATTGAAAGTTATTTTAATTTTTTTTTTTGTATGGTAGTTATAATTGGTTATTGAAATTAAGAAAATGAATCCACTTCTACAAAGAGCTTCTTACCTTTGAAATCTAATCACCTTATTCTGGATCAACACATCTAGAGTGCAGAAAAGTTTATAAAAGCTTCAGCTGTGTTTTTAGTCTCACGTGTTATGTAACGAGAAGTTCGCCTCTTTGTTTTGCTGCTTTATTGGAATTTGTAACACAATGTATCAGTTGCAGCATCTGCACTACAGTCATGTTAATGAGCTGCCAGGGCACGGAACGTGGCATGTGTCTGATTAGCATATTAATTCAAAGCATTTACTTGCGGCGTTTTGTTGGTAACGTAGCACTGCGTTCTAAATACTTCAGCGAACTTCAGGGTGAAAAACACAAATATGGAGATTTGGAAGAAAAAAAATTCTTATACACATCATATGGAGCAACTGCTAGTAATTTTACTATTTTGCCATACCATCGGGGCAGTGAGGATAATTTTTCAATAGCTAAGACTTATCTGAGTTGTAAAAGCTGATGATACACTGATATAATGCACAGTGAACAACCACTTTATTACAGACACCCATTAGATGTGTGCATCGCCTGTTGGTCAGTATGATTCTTGACATCCTCCTCTGACCCCTTTCATCAATGAGTTGTTTATGTTTTTTCTCGATCATACTCTCAAGTTCGGCAGTGTATAAAATCCTGGCTCTAGCTAGTATAGCACCAATGAGCGGGCCTCATTTGGAAGACATTCAGATTATTAAATTTCATTTTAATATGTAATGAACGTAAGAGTCAAAACCAGGTAGCAAGCAGAGTACTGGAACTTCACTTTTACCGTTTTGCTCAAGTACCCTCCAGTGGAGGAGGATGCTATAGATAATCCAGGAAGCATCGGGATACTCTGGGGATGGGAAAGCTGGGTGAGCGCGCTGCAACTGCAATGGGCAGCGGAGACACCTGTAAGGGTAGTGCAGTGTCTACTGTACAGAAGACCCAGAGGGTGCTGTCAATTGCGGTTGGAAAAGTATGGGGGAGGCGAGAGAAGTTGCTGTGGCCAACTGACATACCAGTCAATATACACCATAGGTCAAAAATTATAGAACAATTTTTCCAGATTTTATTGATATGTACAGTTTAATTTCTCAAATGTACTTTGAAATTAAAGCAGTACCACTTCTCAGAAATGGCAGAGGGCTTGCCTCACCTCCTGCAGAACTTGAGTTGTTGCTTCAGTGGGAGCCTCTTTAAGTGTCAGCTTGGCCTGTTTTTTCCCATCCCCTCCACCACCAGCAACATGTCCCCTTGCTTTCTACATGTTTCCTTTTTTATTTTATTAATTTTTTTTTTTTTTTTTTAGTTTTTAGTGTAGCTTTATGTAACGTATCAGCTAACTTTGTAGTTTGCAGAAAAACAGTGCTAGTTGTGTAAAGCCTGCAACTAATTCGTAGCGGCCGGACTGGTGACTTTGAACAATGTCTGAGGCCGCTGACACGCACTGTGTGTATTTACTGTTTCCCTGTTTGCTTTTCTTTTTGATTCATATCAACAACAAAAAAGCACCACCAAATAAATAAGCTATAATCCCTGGGAGGCACAGTAGATGAAGAACAGAAGGCCACAGAGTATAGCTTGTATCTTTGTGAGCTGTTGCTGTTTTGCGCAGTGTAACTGAATTTCCCAAACCCTACTGCTCGCTGGATAAGGCCTGCATAGTTGGCAGATTGGCGTCGTAGAATGATGTTTAAGGCCACAAACAGAAACCTGAACAGAAATTCCTCACACCAACACTCAGTTTGCTGACTGTTTTGCTGCTATATACGTTGACAGCGGCAGAAATATACCATCCCCAATGTACAGACCACGTTTCAGATAGACTTGCGCTCAAGTGGAAAATAGTCGCTGGTTACACTATGTTATGGCTAGGTCTTGTGATGAAGGACAAATTTGGTGATCTCATTGAAGCACCATGGCTGCTGACCAGAGATGAGCGAGTGTACTCAGTTCGGGTGTTTTTGCACTTGAGCACTGCTTTTTCCGAGTAACTGACTACTCGGACGAAAAGATTCAGGGGGCGCCGGGGAGCGGCGTGGTGGAGCGGGGGTAGCAGTGGGGAACGGGGGAGCTCTCCCTCCCCCCCCCCCCCCCACTCCCCTCTGCAACCCCCCGCTCACCCCCGGCGCCCCCCGAATCTTTTCGTCCGAGTAGTCAGTTACTCGGAAAAAGCGGTGCTCGAGTGCACAAACACCCGAACCGAGTACGCTCGCTCATCTCTACTGCTGACTGGCTGCACGCTGACCTCTATAGCAGGCATTATGGGAAATTCAAATTTCCAGAAATTTTCTTCATAAATTGGGTCGGACTAACCTGACTCGATTTTACAAAAATCGGAACGACTTTATCACCAGGCCGATCAGGATGTGCAACACTATATCTACTGTATATATAGTTTTTAGGTTAATAGGACACTATCTGAAGGGTCCTACAGGCCACCGAATAGGCAAAACCACATTGTTCATTACAATGACTTGCCTTCTAGATTTATACCTCTCCCTCATTTTGTCCAGCACACAACCTTGTGTCCCTTTTGAATAGTTTTCTTCCTGTTCATTGATTCCTTGGGTCCCACTAAACACAACATTCTAAATCTCGCATGAAAACTCAATTAATTACTAGAGAAGCATTTCAGTAGTTTCAAATGACAATTCCCAACCCACAGCCAAAGAGCGAACCTTCTGAGAAGTGCGGGACAATGGCCCTGACACCTTTTAATCATGTCACTGTAAATCTGATACTTGTTCAAAGAGCCGTCTTTATATGGGGGGAAAGCTAATTCATTGTAGGTTGTGACCGTCATTACAGCCGGATTGTATGATCATTCTTTTGAGATATTTTATATGTATGTTGTAATAAAGCTGCAGCTTTAAGTTTATTGCCTAGTGATAGACATGTCCCTTCCCACTCAAATTCCCATTGTGTGCCCATGCAGATCCTTGCTTCATTCATTTATCGCTGCTTGGAAGGCAGCAAATATTCTTAAAGGGAAACTACATTTTGTAAGAAGTAAGCTGTTTCTGAAATGGTCACTAGTATTCTAAGCTCATCTGACATTTGGGCATTTTCAGTGCAGCAATAATGGACATGGTCACACCACAGGGTTCTTCTCTTCGGATGCCTATACATAAGACACCTATTGGCCGACGACTATTCCCTCTGACCTTGCAATCAAAGGTCTATTTTCTACAGCTTGGGGACTCAGGAACCACAGTGGACTATGATCATTATGAGTTTATACAATAGCGAGTTTACTTTTATGGCACCTCCTACTATGCTGTTCTACCAAAAGTATTTGGACCCCCTATCAGTTGAATGGATCATGTCTTACTAGCATGTCATGTGTCCTAAACCATGCTACATAAGTTGCCGCCCCTTGGAGGTGTCAGCCATAGTTTGTGACAGGAGCTGCCCGCTATTGGATATACAGGTTATACTGCGTACAAGCCATTAATCATGAAGCACAATGCATTGGACAGTTGAGCAACGGAAGAACAATCTATGGAGTGATGTATCACACCACTTCATCTTCAGATCGGATGGACATACCTGGTGTGGAGGATGCTGGGGAGCTCCTTCTGCCTGAGTGTGTTGTGCCAATAGTTATGTATGGCGGAGGTTCTGTTATGGTCTGGGGATGTTTTGCGTGGCATGGTCTCAGGATGTTGGTTGTAGTGACAACCATGAACATGGAGGTGTACCCTGACATTCTAGACCAGGGGTGTCAAACTCATTTTCCCCACATCAGGATTATGGTGACCTTCAAAGGATCGATAGTAAGACAGTACAGTAAGGGCTTGTTCACACAAGCGTATTTGCGTACATAATATGCAGTGATAGAAGCCATTGATTTCAATGAGTTCATTCACATGATGGAAATTTTCACACAGCATGACCTATTTTGTTGCGTACAACACACCTCGATAGGCCATTGACTTGAATGGCTCGTGCAAATACGTGGTGAATGTGCAGGAAACCTGTGTATTCACTGCATATTTGCGCACCATCTCCGTGGGCCCATCTGCGTTCTTTTTTGCGTGCCCAAATATGCCGGCATAAGTGATTTTCGATTGCGCAAATACGCAGCGTATTTGTGCGACCGAAATACGATTACACCCGTGTGAACGAGCCCTAATAGTGACCCCTATAGTGATCGCAGTAGTCATAGTGACTCTCATAGGGGCCCCAGTAAAAATAATGACCCTCTTAGTGGCCCCAGTAAAAATATTGACCCCCACAGTGGGCCAATTAGCAATAGCGACCCCCACAGGGGGCCAATTAGCAATAGCGACCCCCACAGTTGGCCCAGTAGTAATAACGACCCCCACAGTGGCCCCAGTAGTAACAGGGTACCCCACAGTGGCCTCAGTAGTAACAGGGTACCCCCCAGTGACCCCAGTAGTAACAGCGAAGCCCACAGTAATATTACCCCCCCCCCCAGGAGCAGCAATATAAACCCCTCCAGCAGCAGCAGCAGCGATATAACCCCCCCCCCCCCCCAGCAGCAGCAATATTAACCCCACCAGCAGCAGCGGCAGCAATATTAACCCCCCCAGCAGCAGCAATATTACCCCCCCCCCAGCAGCAGCAGCAGCAATATTAACCCCCCCAGCAGCCACCATTACCCCCCCCCCCCAAAGCAGCCACCATTAACTCCCACCCTAAGCAGCCACTATTAACCCCCCGCAGCAACATTAACCCCTCTCTCAGTAATAATAGTCCGTCCCCGGCCAACCCATATACTTACCTCCACCTGGCTGTCAGCGCCGCTCCCCCTCTGCTTGCGCTAACGTCAGTGTGTGCGCCTGGCACGCTTCCTCCCTGAGTCCTCTCCTGCGGAGCTGAAAAGCAGGGGACTCAGGGGAGAAGGATCCCGGCTGCACACTGACGTCAGTGTGCATCGGGATCAGCGGTAACAGCGCGATTACCAGCGGGGAGCTGCAGCACCCCAGCTCGTAATCGCCAGAGTGGTGAGCGGCCATCGGACCTTGTGTTTAACACATGTGTTCTAGACAATAATGTGCTGCCGGCTCTGGGAATGGTCAGCGATACTTCCAACAAGGCAACGCATCTTGTCACAAATACAATGCTACTTTAATAATACTAATAATAATCTTTATTTGTATAGCGCCAACTTATTCCGCAGCGCTTTCAGGCATGGATAAATGCAAAACAATACAACAATTGCAACAATTACAATGTGAGATACATTGGGTTAGACACAAATGGGTTGAGGGTGGTACAGGAGGTGCAGGGGGTGGGGAAACAGGCAGTAGGAAATATTATGTACAGATCATTTATCAGAAGGCAAACAGGGTGGAGCACCATAGGGAGGGGCGAGGGACTAGGTCAGGGGATTTGGTATGCTTCCCTGAAGAGGTGCGTTTTTAAGGCACATCTGAAATTTCGTGCATCGGGAATTGTCCGGATGCCTTGGGGTGGAGCATTCCAGAGGATGGGTGCTGCTCTAGTGAAGTCCTGCAGGCGAGCATGTGAGGTTCGTATTACAGGGGTGTTTAGTCTGAGTGTGTTAGCCAATCGGCGTGAGCGGGCTGGGTGGTGTACTGACAGTAGGGAGGCGATGTATGGTGGCGCAGCGCCATGTAGAGCTTTGTGAGTGAGGTAGAGGAGTTTAAATTTAGTTCTGCAGTTGATGGGCAGCCAATGCAGCGACTGGCATAGTGCAGAGGCGTCTGAATAACGACTGGATAGAAAAATGAGTCTAGCTGCTGCATTTAGTATGGATTGGAGTGGAGCGAGTCTAGTGCGGGGGAGGCCAATGAGTAGCGAGTTGCAGTAGTCAAGCCGGGAGTGGATGAGGGCGACCACAAGTGTCTTTAGCGTGTCCGTGGTTAGGAACGGACGTATTTTAGCAATATTTCTGAGGTGCATGTGGCATGTTTGGGCCAGAGATTGGATATGGGGGGCAAAGGAGAGGTCAGAGTCCAGTGTGACCCCCAAGGCATCGGGCATGCTGTCTGGGGGTTATGATGGTGCCAGACACTGGAATGGAGATGTTGAGGGGAGGTCGGTTAGAAGGTGGAAAGACAAGGAGGTCAGTTTTAGAGAGGTTTAGTTTGAGAAAAAGGGAGGACATAGTGTTAGAGACAGCAGACAGACAGTTGGTGATATTTTGGAGGAATGGTCCAGAGATCTCACGAGAGGAGGTGTATAGTTGGGTGTCGTCAGCATAGAGATGGTATTGGAGGCCGAATCTGTGGATGGTTTGTCCAATTGGGGCAGTATAGATAGAGAAAAGAAGGGGACCAAGGACCGAGCCCTGGGGTACCCCGACAGCGAGAGGAAGTGGAGCAGAGATAGAACCAGCAAAGGAAACACTGAAAGAGCGGTCAGAGAGGTAGGAAGAGAACCAGGAGAGAGCAGTGTCCTTTAGACCAATAGAGTGGAGCATAGTGAGAAGGAGATTATGATCGACAGTGTCAAATGCAGCAGACAGGTCAAGGAGGATTAGTAGGGAGTAGTCACCTCTCGACTTTGCAGTCATCAGGTCATTTGTTACTTTTGTAAGGGCAGTTTCAGTCGAGTGTAGAGAGCGGAAACCAGACTGGAGGGGGTCGAGGAGCGAGTTGTCAGAGAGAAAGCGAGTAAGGCGGGAGTAGACCAGGCGTTCCAGTAGTTTGGAGATAAAGGGGAGGTTTGAGACGGGTCGGTAGTTGGCAGCATTAGTCGGGTCAAGGGTTGGTTTTTTAAGCAGAGGGGATTTAATGGAGTGTTTCAATGAGGAGGGAAAATTGCCAGAGGTTAGGGAGAGGTTGCAGATTGTGGTAAGGTGAGTAATGAAAGCTGGGGAAAGGGAGCGGAGGAGGTGAGAGGGGAGAGGGTCGCTAGCGCAGGTGGTGGGGCAGGCAGCGGAAAGGAGCCTGGAGACTTCTTCCTCTGTCGTTGGTTCTAGCGTAGATAGTGAGTAGGTGCTGGATGCAGTGCTGATGAAACTGAGATCAGGGCTAACCATGCCGCTTTCAGAGATTTCTTTTCGAATGTGGTCGATCTTTTCTTTGAAATAGGCAGCTAGTTCTCCGGCAGTCAGGTCTGTCGCAGGGGCCTGTTCCTTGGGGCTGAGGAGGGAGTGAAAGGTCTCAAAGAGTTGTTTAGGGTTGTGGGATAATGAGGAGACAAGGGAGGTGAAATAAACTTGTTTGGCATGGTGAAGGACTAGGTTATACGTTTTAAGCATGAATTTGAAGTGGAGGAAGTCTGCTGGCAGCTTTGACTTTCTCCACAGCCGCTCGGCGCACCTAGAGCACCGCCGGATGAAGCGCGTTTGGGACGTGAGCCAGGGTTGCCGTGGTCTGCGTTTGACAGCTCGCGTCACGGGCGGTGCCACTTCATCCAGGGCACGGCTGAGGGTGCTGTGGTAATATTCGGCTGCCAGGTTAGGGCAGGGGAGGCGAGAGATAGGCGATAGGGAGGACTGAATAGTTTCGGCAAACTGTTTAGTGCGGATAGACTGGAAGTTCCTAGAGGTGCGATAGATAGGAGGGTCAGGAGAGATGCTAGGGTGCCTGATGGAGATTTGAGTCTATGGACGTTCCACAATTAAACTGGCTGCACAGAGCCCCAGCCTGAACCCTACTGAACATCTTTAGGATGAACTAGAATGTCAGGTCAGGAAATCTTTGTGAGAACTTGCCAGACATTTTTAGGATGAATGGAGGGAAATACCAGCTGAAGTGTATCAGACGTTAAAATCGTACTTGCATGAAACATGTATATGGGAATGCGCTGCGATTTTTTTCTCACCTATTGGAAGTAATGGGCGAGTTTTCTGCATTCTTGCAGAAAAATAAGGCATACCGCATTTTCCCGTCTATGTAAATAGACCTCCTACAAACAATAGGATCTATTTTCGTGCGGGTTTTGTGCGTCTCGCAACACACAAAGCTCGCGCGAAATTATCAGCCATGTAAATACGGACAGCCTTATCCTGCAACTCCTGTTTAAGAATAGAGGTTGGCCTTATAACGGGTGCTATGCCCATTTGGCCTCCTATGAAATACTGTATATTTGTATGGGGTAATATTGTGAGCCCCAGTAGGACAAAGAGTTAGTGATCTTTAATAGAGCACAAGGTAAAAAGTTAGCACTAGGCAAATAATGAAAAATGAGTATATAGTGTCCCTTTAAGGAAGAGCGGATATAAATAAGGAGCGCAAACACTTGAGCCTCCCTTAGGGGTTTGTATTGTGCAGCCTTATCTAATGCGTTAAGGATGACATCATGTAGATCTGATTCATGCTGAACTTGATCCGCCGTATGTCCAGAAACATGGCTGCGGGCTGTTGTGGACTGAGTCAGCTGCAACGCTCCTGTTAGCTGATAAGTATCACACTCTACTGTATCTAGAACACGCTAGTAGCTCCTTAATAGCGTCTGTACATAATATCAGACCGTAATGTTGTAAAGATTAAAGAGGCAACTGCTTTCTGGCAGAAAATACGCAGAATGAAGATGTAATACTGATAAAATCCCCATTTATAATGTTATCATAACACCATAATATGATAATAACAACATAAACAACATAATACCAAAAACATCCATTTATCATGCTTTAGCCATTATATGTTATTTTCCTCTTATGGGTGCATTATGGGTCCTGCTTCTTACAGTTATATGTCTATAATTTTATAAGTACTCTATCCCTGCTGCCAGGGCCGGGCTAACTGACGGTTGTTATGATGTGATTCGCAGGTGGGCCTTATGCCCATGGGATAGATGTTGTCTTTCCCAATTGTTTCCAGATCATTTCCAAAGCGATTAGCATGTACGTAATTCTATAACCAATGCCTATTAGGTTATTGCTATGTACAATGTAATTTACAGTGCATCAGCGTTGATACAGCAGGGCGGCTTCGGAAAGTCCAACACTGGCAGTTGAACTGGTTGCTACAGATGGTGCAAACTTTAACTTGATGTTGCAGGGTGCGGTGCGTGATGCAGGTTTCGGGAAAAGAAGGAGCCAACAGTGATACCAAAAATATACAAGGTTTATTTAGGAATATGGAAATGTAAAGAAGAAGGTGTGAGAGTAAATAAGCAATCTCACTTTGGCCGGGAGCCGGCGTGCTGTACGCATGAGCACACAGTAAGCGCACAATGACATGCGTACTTGCTTTGTGCTGACAATCCCCATACACTATCTTAGCATATATAAATATGTGATATGCTCTACGATAGAGCATGCATTATATGAGCGGCACAAGAATGCAAGATAGGTGCTGCATATTATGTGTGCAAAAACTGCGCATGTAAGATCACAACGATATTTGTTGTTGTTAGCCGTTAAGTCGTTCACGACCCTCGGCGACCCTACAGGCGAGCTCCCTCCATGTTTTTCGGTTTTGCCTGGGTTCTTTCAGTTGTGTGATATCCATGCCAGTATCAGCTCGTGTCCTTCAGCGGCCGGGTCTTCTTTTGCCACTGATCTGTCCAAGCATTATAGATTTTTCTATCTCACATTACATGGCCAAAATCCGTGAGTCAGAGCCCGGTCATCTTGCCCTCCAGTGATATATCGGGTCTTATACTATTCAGGACTTCTCTGTTTGTTACTCTCACCATCCAAGGCATACGCAGCAGCTTTCGCCAGCGCCACAGCTCCAACACATCAATCCTCCTTCTATCAGCTTTTTTCACAGTCCAGCTTTCACATCCATACATGGCTATGGGGAATACGGTGGTTTGCACTATCCTGCGTTTAGTTACTATGCTGCTATCCCTACTTTTCCAGATTTTGTCCATGTTTAGCATCGCGTTTCACCCCAATGCTATCCTATGTCTTATCTCTGGCATAGATTCTCCAGCCTGGTCAATGTTTGAGCCAAGGTAGATGAATTCTCGCATGCATTCTATGTCCTCATTGTCGATTTTGATTTGAGTTTGGACATTTTTTTGCAGTTGTCATGATTTCAGTCTTCTATAAATTCAGGTAGAGGACCCTTTTTTCACTTTCAGTTTTAATCTTCCATATCAGCTGTTTCAGACCTGCAGAGGATGCAGTTGCAACCAGGCCCAGGAGCCCTAGAGGGCCCATAAGGCCTCTCTTTCCCATAAAGGGAGCCCAGTACTATGAATAAAGCATTATATTTGGGGGGCCCTGTTGCAGATTTTGTATTGGGACCCAGAAGCTTCCAGTTATGCCTCTGCTAGGAGAACTCTTTGTTCTATTCTTGCTGAGAAGGTTTTGAGTAGAGATGAACAAACTTTTCATAAGTCCAATTGGGCTTGTTCGTCAAATTTCATCAAAAAGTTTGCTTCGGTCCGAATTACTTTGAAGCAAACCAGAAGTTCAATCCCACCCTCCCTTAAAACTAGTATTGAACAATGTCTAAGAGACCTGAGATGGTGGTGAAGGCTCAGTAGTTAGTGCTACCGGTATTATCCTGCAGTGCTGGGGTCCTAGGTTCAAATCTGACCAAGGACAACATCTGCATGGAGTTTTACAAAGTCATGAAAATCTTTTCCTTGGTCAGATTTGAACCTATGATCCCAGTGCTGCATGTCAACAGTGCTAGCCACAGAGCCACATCACCAACAGTATTGTTGTTCAATACCATTTTTTCAGGGGTTTTATGAACTTCTGGTTCAGCTGAAACAAACTGCCTGAGGTTCCTTTAGCAAAGTTTGACTTCGAACAGGTTCTATATATCTTTGGTCTGAACAAAAAGAAAATATTTCGATGAGTTTCCTGTAACTTTGGACTAATTTACTGACTAGATTATCTACATTTTTAGACTTGTAACCACCTTCCCCTGCGGGAACCATTACTAAGTCTTCTATTTTGCCTTTGATCAACATTCCTGCCACTCGAGTGCTCTCTTCCACATCATTAAGTTTTCTATGAAACTTTAGGCATGCAGGACCTATATCTTAAATTATAGAGCAGGTTTTTATATCTTACACCGTGGAGCAAGTCTACATATTGTAAACTATACAGGATATTAACAGACGTTCCTATCCAAGGGCAACCAAAGAGAATCAGTTTAAGACCAATTAGCATGACAACGCAGTTACTTATCCATAGCAATTAAAAAAATGGCACAAATTAATGAAATTAAATGAAATAAAATGGAATGATCTTGCAGCGTCCCAGAGGGAGACCCCTGACACCTGACATACATGGGGAGCTAGGAGGGTATAGTGCTGGTTTGTCACAGTGGCACTAACCAAACTCCTTTCCCTGAGGGACACACGCAGTCAAGGCCAGAGTATCACTGCAAGCCACCTGGGACACCCCTAGGATAGGGAGATGTCCACTAAACACGATAACAGGGGTTGTAGTTGTCAATGGTGACACCACCGTTCCTACACACCAGAATGACTTTCGGCGGAGAATAAATGCAGTCTTTGAGTACCACAAGTCCCTAGGAAAGGTAAGAGCCAGGTTTAAACTTTACTTGAAAACCTGAACAGATTATACAAGGCAGTTCACTTAAAGAAGTTACAGTGCAGGCAATTGACTTTAAAGCATAGTATCTTTACACAGCTCACATAAGCTCAAAGACGCACACGTGTGAATACAGCTTATTTTCTTGCAGTACCTCCACGCTGGCTTGCAGGCGTGTGGGTGTGACAATTAAAGGGTGTACCTCTACGTGGTGATCCTGGCTCTGGACAGCTGCATAGGATAACTTAAACGATGAGATAGTACCTCTGCACTGGCCTTGAGAAGAAGTATTTACTTAGAAATTCTCACTCTCACGCTTGGGGACTCACTCCACTCACATCCAGAACACAAACAGCACGAGAAATCTCTCCTCTTCTTCCATCTTCACCACAGGGAGGTTGAAGGTGCCTCCATGTAGCTCTGTGTTAGGTGGACCTCAGATAGCAGGCAAGATGGAAGAACTTGAACCACACTCCTTTCCCGCTCTCAATCACTCACATTTATAACTTACTCTCATACCACATGATATGACATAACTGATATATTTACATGGAGGCTTGGAATTTATTAAGCATTTAACCCTTATAGTGCTGCAGCTGTGCAACACGCATACTGGAAATGACAGGACAGCTTTGCACAGCGCATCAACACAAGACATACATGTATGACATTTGTGGAGGGGACCAGAATGATGTACTGGGCCACTACAATCTCTTTTGCCCCCAGAGAGGTATTTCTGAGGACATACTCCATGTTCCTTGGTCACCATGTTCCCCGGACTTGGCCCCTCTGAATTTCTTCCTGTGGAGTCACCTAAAGGCAACTGTCTATGACAGATACCCAGCTGCAATAGGGGAGACCAGGGTGATGGTATCAATGTGGTTCACTTTGTAGTGCAGTGCAGCCTGCTGAACTATTATGGCATCATTAATAGGTTGCTAGTTTGCATGGTGCACTACATGTATCAGAATGGTCTGACACTTTGTATCTACTCTGTGCAGGAGTATACACCAAGCAGACACCCCCCTCTATATTAAGAGGCTGTGTGAGTGGCTGTCCCATCGGTGTCCTCCGTAGGTGTCAGTTGGCTCCCTCATTTGGCAGTTTGGCTGCCTGCATGTTGAGGTGGTGCACGTTTGCTCTCCTGTGTTAGGGCTCAGTCACATGGGCACCAATCCGTCCGTGTTTATAGACGATAACACGGCCGCACCGTGTGCGGACGAATCTCCGCATGAGCAGCTCCATTGCCAGCCATGTGTTTTTTTTCCGGCTGCTGCGGAGATTCGTCCGCACCTGCAGTGCGGCCATGTTATCGTCCAGAAACTCGGGTAGATTGCCGCCCATGTGACTGAGCCCTTAGTAAGTATATGGCCGTTTTCAGTGAATGTTTGTTTTTAATTTTCCCCTTCTGTGATACAACTATTTTGTTATCCCCAATCCAGAAACAGGGTGACATCATCGTTACAGGCCTCTGTGTTTGTTGGAACAGTTTCTAGGTGCTTGACTGAAGGACACGTGGTCTTACAGCACCCATTTCATGCACTGTCTCTGACACCCACCCACAGTCACATTGATTTGCAGTGGTGTCGTGAACAAAGAAAACTGGACTGCTATGGAGTGGAACCGAGTTGCGTTTAGTGACACATCCAGGTTTAATTTGGGCACTGACGAGTTCGGGTCTTGAGACCTAGGGGTGATCGCCTCATTCCTGCCCTTACTTGGAGCAGCACACTGTCCCCACTGCTGATAAGATGGTATGATACGACTGTCGGTCACTCCTAGTAGTGGTACGAGGGACAATGACACCTCAGCAATATGTTCAGGACATCCTGCAGCCACATGTGTTCCTCTCATGGCGGCTTCCAAGAGGCATCCAGCAGGATAATGCTCGGCCGCACACACAAGGGGGTCACAGGAAAACCTTCACAACATTGTCACACTTCTGTGGCTGCCTGGTTGCCAGATTTATCACCAATAGAACATGTATGGGACCATCTGGGATTCCAACTTTGACCTATGAGTTTGCACAATCTAGAGGCGCAGTTACATGTGGAGCAATATGCTGCAGGGTACCATATGAAATCTGTATGCCTCCATGCCTACCCATATCATGTCTTGCATCCAAGCTAGAGGTGGTACAACAGGCACTTTGTGTGGCGCAGGATGCCAAGGCAGCAGAATGCAGTACTCAGCTCACACTCACGACCTGAAGGTTGTGGGTTCAACTCCCGCGTGGTTCAGGTAGCCGGCTAAAGGTTCACTCAGCCTTTCATCCTCAGAGGTAAAATGAGTACCCAGCTTGATGGGGGGGAATAAACAAAAAATTACCTGTGCTTCGGAATAGGTCGGCGCTATACACATAACACTAGAGCCTCCATGCTCACCTGTATAACATCTTGCATCCAAGCTAGAGGCAACCCAACAGGGTACTAGAGGCTCCATGCCCGCCCGTATCACATCTTGTATCCAAGGGGTCAGTTCTCCACAATAAATGATGTGGTACAACAGGGTTTTGTTTTAACTGGTGGTACAACCACCTGTATCACATCTTGTATCCAAGCGAGAGGTGGTACAACAGGGTACTAGAATCTCCATGTCTGCCCATATCACATCTTGTATACAAGCTAGAGGTGGTACAACAGGGTACTAGAGCCTCCATGTCCACCCGTATCACATCTTGTATACAAGCTAGAGGTGGTACAACAGGGTACTAAAGCCTCCATGCTCATCCATATCACATCTTGTATCCAAGCGAGAGGTTGTACAACAGGGTACTAGAACCTCCATGTCTGCCCATATCACATCTTGTATACAAGCTAGAGGTGGTACAACAGGGTACTAGAGCCTCCATGTCCACCCGTATCACATCTTGTATACAAGCTAGAGGTGGTACAACAGGGTACTAGAACCTCCATGTCTGCATATATCACATCTTGTATCAAAGAGGTCAGTTCTCCAATAAATGATCCTTTCATTACTTATATCAATGTTACAATTGATTCCGACATCACTTAATTCCTTCTAGGGAATTTTTACTTGATTCCGACATCACTTAATTCCTTCTAGGGAAGGGATTGGTTTTTGCATAGTTAGATAGATATGATACAGTTTATATATATCACACTATGGTTAGTTACATTTATCTTACAATGATTTCAATTCTGAGTTCTATTTCTCTTCTGATTATATTAGTCTTTATATTTTACACTATGGAGATGCATTGTATATTCTGCACCATAGACCAGGGGCTTCTGTCTAACACTATGATGCACTTCCTTACTATGGAGCAGTTATTTTATATGTTACACACTTACATTATGGAGCAGGTCTATATTTCTTATCCACATGGAGCAAGTCTTTCTATCCCCCCATTTTCTTCCATTGCATCTTTACGGTGAAGAAGTCTTTTGTCAAGATGTGGACAGCTGCCATGAAAGGCCTGGTGCAGCTTTTTTGTTTTAAGATGAATCTCAATACTAATGATTTTTTTAACTTTGCAGTTGTAAAGCAAAGCAGACTGGGTGTGAGGTCTGCCCTTATGCCACTGAACTTGCTGCACTTTGCCATGTTATTGTTATGTAGATAGGTCATTTGTATGTGAAATGTGTCTCTGTGCGAGAGCCCATTTGTAACTTAGAGATGTTAGGAGAGCTTTATTTTCTTCCCCTTATCCTCATTCTTTCTTATGTGTATTGTAATTCAGACACTTCTGATGTTCAGCATCACAAATTATACATTTATGTTATTCTTAAAGCTGGCGTCAGATGTGTAAATCCTTCTACTCCTCAAGTCCGTATGTATCCTTTTCTATAGGATGCTGTGTTGGAGCTTGGGACAGTATGGTAAAGTTTTTGAACTTGGTTTGACATGCCGATGATAGAACGAGCTTAAACAGTGACAATAGCTTTGTAGCAATAGGGGGTGCCGAGGTAGCAAGTGATACCCAGACCTTGGCCCCTCTACCACATAGGAAGACACCAGTATTATAAATGGCCTATGGTAGGTGGGGGGCCCTGTTATATTGGTGCTCCGGAGCTTCAAGTTACACTGCTCAGTAACAACCAGTAATGCAAAGCAGTTGACACTTCCTTTCATTCACACCACTTGATGGGTCACACATAGTGCATTAATCAGGGGCGACCATGATGGGGGCACATTTTAAAAAAACAAAACTTTCCTTTTAACATTAGAGCAATTCTTAGAACATGTGCTTTAATATCAGTTTTTAATAGAATTCCCCTTTAATGCAACCCAAAATTTGTCCAGGGACTAGAAGAGGGAGTTATATTACCTGCTGATGTTCTTGCTGCCCCATTTTGTACCAATTTGCTTCTTTCTGTGACCCATTTTCATTCTTCCGTTATGAACCATGGTGGTGTATCGGTAGTCTAAGATATTACAGGCTTTGGGATTGGCCAGCATTCCCAATTCAAATGCATCATTCAGAATCTGAGTACCAGTGTGCAGTGTGCATTGAGTTAGAGGAGTGTTGCAACCATGTTGGAAGAATGAAAAGGGGTCACAGAGAAAAGTGGATCGGTGGCAAAACAGGGAGGAAGGGCAACAAATTTTGTTCCAAAAAAAAGTTGGCAGAAAGTGCTCTAGGACAGTCCCCGGAGAGTGTCTTTGGGTGCTTTCTTCCAACTTTTTCCTTTCTTCCCAAACTTTGCTGACCCGGGACCATTGGTATGGATAGACCACTATGATTGACGCTCTCCCGAGTGAGTACCTATTTAAGATGTAGAGCTTCCTTCCACCTACTGAGGTGTATACACAAAGCTATCTATGCGTCCAGGTGTCGTGGTACACCCCGCATTGCAGGGACGATTCTACTTCACCTATGTGAGTATACGCCAAGTTATTCCCCTTTTACTCTTCTTCAGGGCCGCTGTTCCATGTTTTTTTATACGTCTCACCATAAATTCTGTTCCGGGATGGGAGAGTCACTTTATTAAGAAATATTGAGGCTGAGCTGTGGAGATACCTGCTGTGGAGTTACCTGATTATGTTCCACCTGAGAGGCCTTGTTAAAAAGAGCTGTGAGTCTATGGTAAGTGGCTCCCATTCTGAACCTGGAGGAAAGTGACAGATCATATCAAAAGGCCTGTGGAGGTGTATGGTACTGACTGTCTCATACAACAGAGTATGAGACGCACCCTGTGGTGGTGTATAGTATGTGAAGTTTTGGCGCTAGGCAAATTGTAGAGAGGACATGGCTAATGTGTAGTAAGAGGCCAGATGGCCAGGATTTGATTTATGCACTGTAAAAGTGTGACATTTTAGCTGTGAAGAAGCATAAGAAAGCTTACAGGAGCCAGATTGAAAAGAAACTTTGTTGTGAAATTGAATTAACTCCATGCATGTAAGATGTGTGAATTTTGGTGCATCTTTTCCTGTGGTGACATTTTTTTACTATTAAGGAAAGCACCCTACAGCCGTATCCATCACTGTAGTGTGAGTTAAGCCTGAGATTCTTAGGCACATCTCACATTGGACAGCACACGAACACCCTGTCTGCGTATTTTCCGATGTGCAGGAGAGTGGACAGCATGTGTCCTACTCTCATCCTTGAATTGGACCAGAATTGAACATGTGTGAGACCATTGGTCCGTGCAAAAAATTGCATGCCTGAAAACCCCTATTAATAGAGATGAGCGAGCATACTCGATAAGGCAAACTACTCGAGCGAGTAGTGCCTTATTAGAGTACTTGCACGCTTGTCTCTAAAGATTCGGGTGCCGGCAGGGGGCGGGGAGCGGCGGAAGAGAGCGGGGAGGAACGGAGGGGAGATCTCTCTCTCACTCTCTCCCCCGCACTCCCCTCTGCTTACTCAACGACTCACCGCTCACCCGCGCCGGCAGCCGAATCTTCAGAGACGAGCAGGCAGGTACTCGAATAAGGCACTACTCGCTCGAGTAGTTTGCCTTAGCGAGTATGCTCGCTCATCTCTACCCATGAATCTTAGTGGGTCCGAGTTCTGTCCAAGTTTACTGAGTTGCAAACTTGGACAGAACTCGGATCAAAAACTTGCCATGTGAAAAGGGCCTTACTCTAAACCTCTTCTCTTTTTGTGAACCCTGAGACCTGTGTTATATAGCTTTATCACAGCTGCAGTCCCAGTCCATGCTGCCCACAAAACCTCATCTGGTGACAGATATCAGGCTTAACTTTATTGCCCTTGATTGGATGCACTCCTTGCACTTTGACTATCATGCCCCACTTCCCACTCCATTTGGATTGTAAACTCTTAGTAGCAGGATCTTCTCTCCTTTTATCTCTTTGTTCATTTGTTTGGCGTTTTTGTCATTTTAATTATCTGTTACTTCCCGACCGTAAAGTGCTGCAGAATAAATTGGAGCTATAGAAATAAGGATTATTAAACATGGTTGGACACTGTTGCTAAATGTGATATATAGCCATGACTTCTGCTGATGGAGATTACGGCTATAATAGTTCCGAGATGCTTTGAGGACGACGTTCCAGCATTGCTGTCATTAGAAAGTACTTGGGGTTTTTATAACTCTGACCCTTGCCTTAACATTAACCGTGGACTTTCTTAGGACAGGGCAGCAACATCAATAGGGCATTCACTAAGTTCCTCTACAAAGAGATGTGTTCTGGTCTTCTGTTCCTTCCTGTTGGAAGCCATATGGAAATCTATAGGTATTGAGATAAAGAGCCTGAAACAGCTAGGGGGCAAAAGACATGCCAGTTCCAAACTCCTTTAATCTCGTCTTGTGGGATCAAAGCCAGTCCATGATAATGAAGTAATTTGGATGCTTTTTTTCAAATTTTATACTACTGTATATTCGCTACTTATTCACTAGTCACAGAGTTTAAGGTGTCCATATACAAGCAGTTTTGATGTAACTAAGGCTGCTCAATGGTCATATACATTAGATAGCTGTTGGAGAAAGGCTTGTTTGGCTTGGTGAGGTTGGGGGTGGGGGGTATTTTTAATGTTGGGATTGTTTTTGTACACTCAGTTCTATGTGCCTGTCCCTTTAATGTCGGCACGGAGGGCTCAAGAGTAGCTGGTTGTGGAAGTGGCAGAGCGTGAGGAACTAGAGAGAGATGCAAGCATCGTACATAGGGTATCTCCGCTACATAGTTAAAGTTAGAAACTCGTTTGGCCCTACAGGCAGATTGTGAAGTGAACGCAGCTTGAACCTTAAGGCCTCCCTCACACGGGCATTTTTTTCAGTGTTTAACGCGTTTTCAGCGCTGCGTTAAATGCTGCACAATGCTGCCATTGGTTTCAATGGGGCTTCTCAAACAAGCGTTAAAACACAGCGTTTCTAATGCTGCGAATTTGTAAGCACTGTCTGTCCTATTTCTGGGCGTTTCAGTGTTTTTTAGACGCTATGCGTCGCCCGTTGAGAACACAGTAGAATGTGGTTACCCTGTTTTTGGCTGCGCTTTTTTCCACTTCTGGCATTTTCAGCTTGCTTGGCTGTGCTTATAACTATGCTGAAAACGCAGCTTTTAGCGTTGGCAAAACGCATGTCAACGCTGCTGAAAACGCAGTAAACGCAGCGTTAAAAAACACAGCGTTTTTGCAAACGCCTGTGTGAGGGAGTCCTAAGGGTCTGAAGACACGTTTCTGGCGTGACGCTAGTATGATTTTTCTGGCGTAACGCCAGTGTCAGCTGCCTTCATGGTACTAAGATTCAGTTGGACTTTCTGTTATTTCTGCTTACCCAGACTTGCTATGACCTACAGGATACAGACTGGACATCACCGGCCTGGTTTCTAGGGATACTATTTATTTCTGCGGCCCATTAACAGCCTGTTGTGTTCGTTATGCAGATCTACATTAAAGTTTGCCAAACTTCATGTTCAGGTTGAAAGCTTTTATTGAGTCCCCAATACAGTCCGCACTATGCAGTTCAGGTAGAGGCCTTACCTGGAGTGGCCGAACCCCGGTCACAAAAAAGCCTTCTTATTGAGATTCCAATGTATGCTGATAAAGTGATAATAACTCTGACCCTAGTCCAGTCCTAGGTGCAAATGGAATTGGGTATGCCTCTCCCTAGTGCGACCCAGCCTGTATCACCGGCCCGGTTTACCTCCAGCACAGGGGAATAAGCCCCAGCCTTCCCTTCAGTCCATCCCTTCACTCTGACAGCCATCTCTCCCAATTCCCCATACACTTAAAACTCTCTCGGCTCGGTTAAGCATGCATGTATTGTGAGTGGTGGTATTGCGACGCAGATTCAGGATACGATGCAGCAGAAGAAGTTACAAAACAAAACAATATTTATTTCTGAACCAAGGAATAAAACTCAATAATGTTATAATAACAAGTAGGCAGCTTAACTTGTACCGTGGATTTGCCTAATGCTAACTACAGCTAACTAAATCCTGGGATTAATAATGCTTCATGCACGAAACAATGCAGGCAAAACAGTATCAATAATACAGCACATCTTTAAAGTATTAACACTTTCATTCTCTTGATACGATAAAAGAGGGATGTAATTTAGATAAACTCCAATCACAATGTCTGAGGTTTAAGGCTAGACTTAAAGGGAATCTGTCACCATAAACTAAGTGGGTTCCCTTAGGAGTGAGGTGTTAAAATCACATATGTTTGTATACATTTTTTTCATGTACATTTAACGTATTTGCTAACCCTGCATGGCTAGGATGTGGTGTTTGTACCTGCCCTCCTGTTCTTAGTATATCAGTAAGTAAATGGCCGCTTTCTGCAGTTTTTTTTTTTGTCTGTCCATATTTCCATTTTCTGTGATGTTGATTATTATTAGTGTAGGGACAAGTAAACGAGGACCCTTGACGCGGGTTGTGAGCTTGGCCAAAATATTAACCAATACTTCGTATTTATCGGTAACATGCAGTGCAGCTTCGAACGCTGGGGGAGCCCTGGGTGCCAGTGTGGTTCACCTATGAGGTGCAGGGCAGTCCACCGGATTGAAACATGGCATAATTAATAAGTTGTAAGCCTGCATGGTGCACCATGGCCCGACACCCTATTAACTTTTTTGTGCGGGAATAAGCAGCCGCCCCCAGAATATAAGGAAGGTGTGTGAGTGATTGTTCATCGGTACCTTGCACCGCTGCCGTGGCTCCTCCATATAGCAGTCTGGCTGTCTGCATGTTGAGGAATATGGTGTCTTTGCCTGCCCGCTTGTATCAGTATATAGTTGCCCTTATATATGACCTGCAAGCTTCTGGCACTACACATCAGTTTTTTTTTACTCTTCCGCTCTTGGGATTGGATTGCTGATAGAGATGAGCGAACCTACTCGGTTCGGGTGTTTTTGAACTCGAGCACCGCTTTTTCCGAGTAACTCACTACTCGGACGAAAAGATTTGTGGGGCGCCGGGTGTGGGGGGGGGGGGGGGGGGCGTGGTGGAGTGGGGGGTAGCAGTGGGGAACAGGGGGGAGCTCTCTCTCCCCCCCCCCCTGACTACCGTCTGCAACCCCCGGCGCCCCCCGAATCTTTTCGTCCGAGTAGTGAGTTACTCGGAAAAAGCGGTGCTCGAGTTCAAAAACACCCGAACCGAGTAGATTTGCTCATCTCTAATTGCTGACCAATAACAGGGCAGCACATAGCGGGATGCACATAGGAAGGAAGTTGCATGTTGGCAGGGATGCGGCATCTACCTTGGAAAATTGGTATGTGGAGATTTATATCCATAACCAGCTGTGCATAAACATGGTGCAAACACAGACATTACAGAAAATTTGCTTCACAACCGGAGTACCCCTTTAGACCATGTGAAAACACCCTAAGGCCGCCTTCTGACATGGCGGGATTGTTGCAGGCATTCCACAATGGAATACTGGTAGCAATTCATCTGTACCGTGGATAATTGCATCGAGCTGCCATCAAATATGTGCAGAATGGATTTTTTTCACGCACTGTCACTAGGCGATGGTGCAGAAATCGTACAAAAATGGAGCATGCTGCGATTTTTCATCCGCTCGCAGAAACCACACTTGGTTTCCGCGAGTGTGCAGGAAGAATCGATTTCCCACAGCATGCTATGGACAGTATTTGCTGTGAGCCCAAAAAGTGCAGAAAAATACACCGATACATGGGCAAAAAAGCCTCGTTCATAGCGCAAATACGTTGCGGTGAGGCGTGCACAAAAACCATACGCTCGTGTGAAGAAGTCTTACATATAAATCATCTTGAGATCCCATGGAAATTAGCATACTTGGCCTAAATTGCATTGCCATCTGTATCCATCTCTCTTTAAGGGCTTAAACAGATGACGTGATTTTGTCCCATTTTGCAGGTGTAAAAATCATGGTCTCCAAACTGGACGAATCAAAACAATTGATTTCAACGGTTTCATTTTAACTAGCGGGATTCTCGCGCATTAACACTACACGCGAGAAAAAATAGGTCCTGCCCTATCTTTCTCACACATAGTTTTCCTACATGCGAGAAAGATGGGGCAGGACCTCTCTTCCTCTTTTTTTTCCCAAACTCACGCACAATAGTGTGGAGTTTGGATAATCTGAAAAAAATCATGCGCTAATGCACTCTGTAGTGGTCAGCGTATTAGTGCATGCGCAAGTCTGAAGCCACCCTAAGGCCTCGGTCACACAGGCATTTTTCCCCGCGATTTGCGCATGCGCGTGCGATCCGCATATATATAGACCCAATGCTTCGCAATGGGATCGGTCACATGTCCGCTTTTTATGCGGATGTGCGATAAATTATAGGACACAACGATCCGCAGAACGCGCCTATCTGTGTTCTGGGATTCGCTGTGTTCTATATATGCGCTCAATGGGGCCGGCGGCAGCAGCGCTGACCCCATTGAGAACATATACTATAAAGATCGTTCTCCTCTGCCACAGCTGTAACAGTTGTGGCAGAGAAGAACAATGTTCGCCCATTGAATTCAATGGAGCCGGCAATACAGCCGGCTCCATTGAAAGCAATGGGCTGCCGGCGAGCGCGGGATGAATTTTCGGGAAGGGCTTAAAAATATAACCCTTCCCTGAAAACCATCCTAAAATGTGTAAAAAAAAAAAAAAAAAAAAGTATACTCACCTTTTTACTGCAGCCGGAGTTCAGCCGCGTCCGGCCGGCAGTTCTCCTGAACTGCTCTGTGTAATATTCAGCAGTCGGGGATTTAAAATCCCCGCCTGCTGAATGGGCTGCCTCTGATTGGTCACAGCCTCACCAATCAGAGGCAGCTCTCACTCACCCATTCATGAATTCATGAATGGGTGAGTGAGTGCTGGCTCTGATTGGCTAAGCGCAGGGACCAATTAGAGGCAGCTCTCAGCTATTGAATCTCAGCCAATCAGAGTATATATATTTTTTTTATTTTTACACATTTTAGGATGATTTTCAGGGAAGGGCTTATATTTTTAAGCCCTTCCCGAAAATTCATCCGGCGCTCGCCGGCAGCCCATTGCTTTCAATGGAGCCGGCTGTATTGCCGGCTCCATTGAATTCAATGGGCGAACATCGTTCTCAGGATAGCGGGCAGCTCTGGGCTGTTTTGCCGAAAACGCTGCTAGCTGCAGATTTTTCGGCAAATCGTCGGCCCCGGTCACGCGATTTGCGGATGCGCATCCGAACCTGTGTGACCGAGGCCTCAAGGTGTTGTCCAGGGAAGCATAAGGCTTACCCTGGCTTGTGGTGTGGGAACCTCCTGGCCCCAACACTGGGTCACATGGTTATTATGACATGATGGGCACAGACCTGCACGTTAGCCGGTGTTCGAACCATACTGGAGGTGGTGGTTCCAGTCCTGCAGATCCGGGTAATGATTCTGCCTCCCTAGATGACCCCTTTAATAAATAAATATGAATATCTACATACAATAATCTGTAAAAAGTTTCCAGAACTGTAGAAAAAGTTCACCTAAAAATAAATAAATAAATAATGGCGCCATTTTTTGTCCTTCTCCAGCTGCTATATAAATACATGTGATGCGTGAAAGTCTCATTCTGTCCCTCGCGAAGTAGATTCTTTTACACTCGCTTCACTCATTAAAATCAGGACATAAATTAGAATAATCTGGGTACAATGGGACGGCCCCTCTCGTTTCAATCACTTCCACACCGCCTCTTATCCTCACGCTTCTCCATATGTTTGTGTTTTTGTATGTTGTGTTTTTTTTTTGTTTTGTTTTTTTTTTTCTCTACCCTTCTCATTCTTTTGTACCCATGTATACAAATCACAGTGTGCAGGACATTGTCTTGGGAGGCAGCGGTATTACATAACCGTGCTTTTATTTCAAACAGCTCCATTGTTCAAAGCACAGATAACCGTATAATTTTCTCTGTTAGGTCCCTGAATATCTTGGTTTGAATTTCAAAGAAACCTCAAACTTCCAAAGTAATCTATACCGCTGTCTTATATTGCAAAGGATATGTACTCATCCGCAAGTGTCAATGGCATGAAAGTCATTCTCAAAAGCCGGTGAAATGTTTTGGGTTTTTTTTTGCTGCTTTTGTTTATTTTTATATACATATTTGTTATAGATTTGTTTATCTTGTTTTTGTTATTTTTTTTTTGGAAGTTTAAGTTTCTTTTGTGTTTTTTTTTTTTTCATGCCCAACAATAGGAATAATCTGCATATCCTACGAATGCTACAAAGGTATTATTTCATTTTTTTTTTTATGCCTCCAGGAACCATTTTAATCTTTTCCTGTTTTTTTCCCCTTTTCTTCTTTCTCTTACCATTCCTTTTCCAGTGTCTTTACAAGCTGTTTGTAATCTACGCTTAATCCTTTTTATTCGAATGAAGAATTAATAAATGCCAGTTTGTGGTTTCGGTTGCGTTAAGAAGTACTGACTCAATGCTGCCAAGATTTGCCATCTGCCACCTACATGTGCAGGTGCCACAGAGTCTCTCCTGCATACAAAGCGTAATGATATAACACAAAGGGCCAATGTGCTGCAATAATTGCTAAACACACATAAAGGGAGAGCAGGACATTTTTATGAAAGTTTACTTAGTCTGTAGAGATTTGCATACAGATGGATAGGTCGGGGACTTGTGTGCGCTGCGTGGCCCACTGTGTGGAGGGTTGGCTTCAAGCAGCCTTTATAAGCACACACGGCATTCACTATAGTGTAGTGCGGTGGAGAGGCCCTCATTCTACACACACTGAATAGTCATTCAAGTAGCTTGCTTTGAAATAAAAAAGACCTTGGATATAGAAAAAAAAAGCAAATTCTTTTCTTTGTGAAACAGAGCAGTGTTGGGATAGAGGCCAAGGGACCTCAAGAATGCAGCTAGCAACGAGGAATTAGAGGGAAGTTTCTGTGGAGACACATTTAGAAATGTGGTATTCAGCTTCTTCTGGTGACCAAAAAACGTTACGGATATTTCAAAGGGGGTCTTGGTATATGTGAAAGAAGGGGACATGACTATTTTAGTGCTTACATACAAAAAAAAAAATTGCAACTGTCTTAAAACACACAGGACCTTCAGCTTAAGGAGGTCAACTTTATAGATCGGGCTTGGAATTTTTTTTTTTTTTACTGCTTTATTTTTTTGTCAATTTTTTTTGCTTTATAAATTAATTATCAATAGGGCTTTTTTTGCTTTTTTTTTCGTTTTTGTTCGTGCAGCTGCCGTTGCTCAAAATTCAATGTCTAAGGAAAGGCTCTTTGATCATTGTACAATTAAATGTTATACTGATGGTAAATCACACGTAAAATCACTGCAAATTCTGTTCAGAGATGTCTTCTAAAAAAAAGGGGGGTTGACAAAAGTTTTAAGAAGGGTTTAAAAGTTTAATTTTAGACTTAAGAATTTAGTAAGACAAATCTAATGGAGATATTTTAGAAGAGCGGTCAATAGATAGACCTTAAGAGCATTTCTTGAGATCCTATGTCTTTATAGGATCATTAGGGCTTAAAAAGTAAAAAAAAAGTTTGGTATTGTGTTAGCAGTAGAAAAGTAACATCTTGAAAAGTTTCATGTGATGTCATAATAGAGTCTTTAAAAATGTGGAATTTGGGACAAATGTATGTTCTTATTAAGCATTCAGCAAAAACTTTTTGCCATTGTGAGACTTATGCCTCAAATATTTTGCTAGATTCCGAAAGGGTTATTCTCGTCTCATAAAGTGATGGCATATGGCTAGGATATGTCATCACTTTATGATCGGTGGTGGTCTGACCTCTGGAACCCCTACTGATCCTCTGAAGGAAAGGGCCACAGGGATGATTTAGCGGTACGTTCCCTCCTATGTTTTTCCTGCACAGTGGTGATCACATGCTGGGCAAGTAACTGCAGAACGGTACCTTTCACTTGAATGGGGCTAAATCAGAGCTGCGGCCTCTTCATTCTCAGGATTGTTGCAGATTCCAGAGGTCGGATCCCCCATTGAGAATAAAGTGATAGTATATCCTACTCATATGCCATAACTTTATCAGATGGGAATACAAAAAAGTACAAAAAATGTCAAAAGCTGAGATTAAGTGGCATTGTGTGAGATACAATCCAGTTAAAAATGTTTGCGCCCCTGTTGCTTGTTTCACAGACATAAAATGATGCATCTTACCCAACAGGGGTACACCGAGGGGACCCTTGGCCTTTGCACATTGAAAGTCTCCCTTTGGAAAGGAGCCCCCTTACCAACTACAACAGTTATAACATACTTGATTTGTGTTAATAAAATGCATTTTAGGAACACTGATTATTTCTATTTTTTGCAGACTCTACAACTACACTTTAAAGCTTGGTGCACACTATCCATAAGTACAAGGTGCGTCCAAGAGGCTTACATCAGACAGCTGTCCGATATACACTGTGACGGCACATTGACATTCATTGACATGTTCTATTTCTCATCTAATAATAATAATCTTTATTGGTATAGCGCCAACTTATTCCACAGCGCCTCTGTGATACAGACAGGAATAGGGCATGTTCATGTTTACAGCCTGGTGGTGTCCATGAATTAACATGGATGGTACATGGCTCCAATTATAGTAGTGTACTGGAGGCCTAAGGAGGAGTGCTAAGGTGCGCGTAATACGAAGTGATGATACACTTGTGCGAGAGAGGCCTAAAGTATTGGATGTTCATTTATATTGCACCATCAACTTCTGTAATTCTTGACATAGTATTAGGTCGAATGCAGACAGGCAGAAATTCCACAGTGGGATTCTGCACAGAATTTCTGCCATTGAACGCTGCCATAGGATGGCATTGGTTTATGCAAACCAATGCAGACAGCCGTGATTTTAATCGTAGAAAACTCGCGCAATAAAAAATTTGCGGGATGTCCTATTTTAGTGCGAGAATCGCACAGGCTTGCATGGCTGCGTCATCGCTGCACTGCGCATGTGAGGCTGTGCCCCAGCCAGCACATCCGCAGAGCAGAGCGAAGATGCCAGACAGGTAAGCAAGGGAAAGCATGTTCACATTAAGCACTGTTCCTCCACCTTACTGATCGTAGATCAGGCTCTACCCACTGTGTCTTGTGAATCTATAGAGATCTAGATGTAATGGGGGTGGCCAAAAATATAGAAACACCATATGAAATGCATGGGATTGTAATCATTAGCACTGAGCTGCCCTTTTGACCCCTGCTTGGCTGAGAGCATTACCACCAAATTTATGTTTACTTCACCTCTTGCCCTGCTCTGGGTGGTTTTGGGTGCAGCTGGTAACAGCAACTGAGTGGCTTAAACCCCTGACCAATGGAACCTTGTTGCTCAGGCTGATGGTCACTTCTGCCTAGTAGCATCTGTGTCATATTACCACTACTTAAAATTGGTCTCTAATGTCTTATTGAAATATGATTTATAATCCCATGTAACTTAAAGCATGCATTTTGTACGTTGTTTTGTCCACCCCCTGTATATGACTGAGGAAGAGAGATATGTAAAATAATAGTACAATGCCTTCTACTTTTAATAAAGGACAGCTCCTTTATCGTATTCACAGATGTAAAAGATAAAATTGCATGTTAAATCACATATAACATCAAGCGGCAAACTTTGCGTAACATGCCTAAAGGCTCATTTAGACACAACGATTATCGCTCAAAAGATGTCGCTTAAGCGACTTTTGAGCAATAATCGTTGTGTCACTTACAGCGCAAAATGATCCCTGAAGATGAGCGATCACCTTGCGCTGCCAGCGGAGGATGCAGAAGACAAGTGGGGTGTCCCCGCTTGTCTTCTGCATCCAGCTGTTCCCTTGCTCTGAGCGCCTGGCTGTTATACAGCTGAGCGCTCGGAACGGAGGATGCAGAAGACAAGTGGGGTGTCCCCTCTTGTCTTCTGCATCCAGCTGTTCTCCGCTCCAAGCGCCCGGCTGTTATATAGCCGAGCGCTCCATGCCGAGTATGGAGAACAGAGCTGGACCGCTCTGTTCTTCATACCCAGCCTGTTTTCAGGGAGCAGGATACAGCTGAAACAATAGTATCAGCTGTATCCCGCTGTGAATTCCTTATAAGGCTCATCCTCGTCTTAATGAAAACTATGCAATGTCGGTGCAGTTACACACGATTATTAATTTTGAGCAATAATCATTGTGCCTAAATGGGCCATAACCCAGGTTTCACTTTTCAGCATCTTCCAGGGCCCAGAAGGACTATTTAAAACTGTATTGGTTATCCTTTTACAACATTGAGTTGTGAAGTAATTAGCTATATAAGTTTCAGCTGTTTTGGTGGACTTCTGCTTATCTTCACATGATCCGCTCCATGGACTTTTACTTGTTTCCTTTGAATGTGCATATTTGTTGATTTGTTCTTTAGATGAGTACCATAAAATAGTATTTACAAGGTATATTAGGTGGGAGCCCTGTCCATATGATGTTATAACATACAGGGCAATTCAAATGTAGGGCCACCCGGAATATCTTTTGAATTAAAAGTGATACAAGTAGGAAACTTTTCAGAATACCTAGATAGGTGGGGAAAAACTGTTTGGCACTATAGTGGACAAACTGAAAATTGGTCATTTGTATGGGGGCCATTTGTTTGTCTTGAGGATCCTTACAACACTTGGTTGACAAACCATGCTCCAGTGCCAGTCTCACTAGTGCTTTTTTGTAGACTCATAGTGAAAACAGATAGCACAGCTGATGACACCTGTGGATCAGAAACACTGCTCAGATGAGCAACTCCCATTTGTCCTGTATAATGAAAACAAAGGTTTGGTACCGTGTTAGCCAGTAGAGCAAAATGTGATTGTTCCCATCAAGAGAAACCACGTTATCTTGTAGATATGATACCTTTTAATGGCTAACAAAAGTACATGATGTTACAGCGAGCTTCCGAACCAACGCAGGGTTCTTCTTAAGCCTGAAGAAGAACCCTGCATTGGTTCGGAAGCTCGCTGTAACATCATGTATTTTTGTTAACCATTAAAAGCTATCATATCTACAAGATTACGTGGTTTCTCTTGATGGGAACAATCACATTTGTCCTGGACACTGCCTGTTTTTCTGAACGTATGAATCAATTTTCTGACAGTATGTGCACTCACTGGCTATCTTCTTGGGTATTCTTGATTGAAAGCATCAGCCACCTCAGGTGAACTTCTCTTACCAATCATCATGATGATCTCAATTATCTACTGGGTTGTTAACAGCATCTTTTGGTACCTGAAAAGGCATGTGATTGGTGTTTTCCAACTTTATTAATAATTACCATGACATCATCTATAACTTGAAAATGGTTGCAGATATTGAAGAAATGACTGCACGTATCAATTTCTGATGAAATTCTACTCTTAAATCTTGTATCCAATGATCCCCTTTCCATTGAACGTTCTTTGGATGAATCCAAGATGGCTGCCATGAAGATGACAGAAAGGCACCAGCATAGTGCCAAAACGTTTCTCCCCTACCCATCTAAATGTTCCACAAGGTTTCCTGTGTATCTCTTTGTGTTCAGAAGATATACTGGGTGGTCCCTACTTTTGAATCATCCTGTATAAGGCATAGAGAGTACATACAAGACATCAGGGAATAGAGTTGTGATTCTGACTTGGGAATTCTATAGGTCAGGTTATATGTTTGCTGGAAGAGGCAAGTTTTCAGTGAGCATTATAAAGTTTGGAGGATTGGAAATAGTTGGTCAAAATGCAGGAGGAAGTTTCAGAAGTGGCACTAGGAGGCAACAGAAAAGTCTTGGGATATCTGTGAATGTAGGATGGGGCAAAAATGGATAGGGCTTTATAGGTTAAAATTAAGATCCTTAATTGACTTCTTTGAGGCATGGGCATCCCATGGAGGAGATAATAGAGGGGTGGTATTAGATGAAAGAGTGGAGCAGCAGAAGAGTCACGCGTCAGAATTTAGAATACATAAGAAAGGCCACCAAGGAAGGTTTTACAGTAGCCAAGCAAGGATGTAATAGAAATTGGTCTACTTGGGCTACTTCGTTATCCTTTTAAAAGGATTATCAGTTATGGTGACTACTACACAGGAAAAAGTAAATATTTATGCCGAGGCATTGAGTGTCCAGAAGAACCTTGGTTAATCCTTCTTCGTATATATTTAAAAACTTCCAACTCTGTGGTTAAGTAAAATATGTCAGTGCTGGACTTAAAGACCAACATTTGGGTGATAGTAGACTCATATTACAATAATTTGACCAGGAAGATAAAACAGTCTTTAGTACAAAAAATATCATTCATCGTCTTCTGCATGGATTCTTTTATTGGAATATTTTGAGCCTTTTTAATGAAATGGCCTTTTAACATTTTTCCTTTAATTTTGAGATTCAATTTTCCATCTATAATGCTAATTCCAGCACTGTTCTTTCACACTAGCCACAGACATCAAAGCTCCGTCGTTAACAATATCTCAGTAGTGTCTGGTGAAATCGAACCCTCCAAGGTGCTAAGGCTCCTTCATCCAGTTTCTCGACTTCCCCAGCTGTTCCAGCTTTTCACTTGCGATGTTTTTGGCCAGTCTTATTCCAAAAAACTTCTCCCTTTACAAAGCACAGTAGTCAGACATCACTTCAGTCACTGCAATCCCTTCAAGCCAAGGACATAAATATAGGTTATAACGGCCTCACCATTACAAATAGTCTGGCATGGACTGATAGGAGGTATAAAGTTATACCTAATGCCTTACATTAATAATTTCTAGGTTATATCACTGGCCACACACTGAGACTTCATGACGGAGCAATCAGATTGGTGTCCAGTATAAGCATATATAGGCTTAATCTTTAAACTGTCTGGCTGCAATTTTAGGAGCCATTACATTTTAATATCCACCATGAACAAGTATTAGAATGTGGGAGGGAAGCAGAGGACCAAAGGTAATACACATGGAAACAAAGAAAATATGTAAACTACATCCAATCAGACTTAACAATCAAACAATATAAAAAATATGGAGATTAAATATAAGGTCCTACAACTATTTCCGAAATGCAAAGCTCCAGCCTTCCTATCTTTGGAGATAGTTACAGGACCTTATACTGGATCTCCATATTTTTGATATTACCATGTAGCCCTTGCTTTTTTATTTCTTCTCCAACTACTTGCTTGATCAGAGATGCGTAATTCCAGGCTCCCCATGATATTGAGTTGTGTAGGATCTCTACAGGCTTTAATTCCATTACGGCCAAGCCTATTGGATGTGTTGACCCTAAATTAAATAACTCTTAGAAATTTGTTTTATATTCATTGTATAGTAGTGACCCTCATTGGAGCAACATTGGAGGTACTCTTAAAATTATACAGCAGAGAACTTTTAGATGTGAATTGGATTTCCCACCTTCTATCCTACAACTCTTTCTTACATGTGGCCTAATGTTTCCAAATGGAAGACTAAAATATAACTACCTGAACTTCCTTATGAAGACATGTAGAGCCGATGGCACAGGGTTGTTGTGAGTTAAGGGCAAAAGCCAGGTGGGTGCAACAAATGATCTTCACTGCGTGGGGCAAAGCAGAAGCAGGGAACAACAAAACAAGACACAGACTCTTGAATGATATGGAAAGACCAGTTTTGCCAAGTGGACAGCAGTCTTTCTCTCTTCCTCTTACAGTTTGCTCAACCAACTGGCGCAGTCCTTTTACTGAATGCTAGTATTTATTAGAAAATTATAGTACCAGTGTTTCTGGTGGCACCACACAGCTCTGCTACATGCACATCGCACACACACACAGCTCTGCTATGTTACTTTCACATATGAGCTGCACGTGATTTATGAACTTCAGCTACTCGCTGGGGAGACATGTTAGCTCGTAGCTTTCGCATATCGGTGCTGCACAAGATTTACGAACTTCAGCTGGTGGCTGAGGTGAAATCGTGGCTTGTCGCTGTGTCATGTAAGCTGCATTAGGTTCACGGCAGCATTGAACCCTCTGTGGTGACATGTTTGCATGACAGCAATAGTTTCTTACACTACTGGACAACGGATGACGATTAGATGAAGGGTGGACTGGTGCTTGCGGCATTAGTACTTATGATTATATGATATCACATTCAGGAGATGTGAAGTTAGTGGTGAAGGACTATGCTTCAATGTTGTTGGTCAACATGCACCGCCAGCTTTGTGTGGACATTTGTGAGGTGTCATTTATTGGAGTCTCCACACAGGAGTGCAGCTGTCTCACAACCAGCTACAAACTGCCAGGCAGAGTACTGCTGTATCCATAGAAACTGATGCTGCAGGGGTTTGTGGAGGATATAGTACCCCCATAATCCATCATTCAGTTCACAAGGGGGATAAAGGACCTCTGATGACATCACCGTCATGAGGTCAGGGGGCGGAGCTAAGAGCCAGTAACTGACATCACAGGTGCTGTTAGGCTCTGCATGTAAGTCACACATCACACACGGACAGACAGACAAGCGGTCGTTAGATCTTTCACTAGATACAGGAGGCTACACAATACCTGTATGTCTCTCTCCAACTCACACTCGGAACCCTGGATTTCTCACAAATCCTCCAGTTTGGATGGCTGGCTTAAGTCTGGTGCCCACAGCCCAGTCACAGTCTTCTGCACCCTCCTGCGTCACATCCTCCGAGCCACATTACAACTATGCCCAAAGAAACCCAGGTGGAAAAACGACCCCCTCTTTTTATATATCTCAGCACAAGTGGGCACACGGTGCTCCTGTGTCCTAATGCTGTCCCAACATATTCGATATCCTTCCTCCTGCCAGTTATAACAGATTGGGAAGTATCTTCCCTCAGCCTGATCTACAGGATTCTAACCTATGTCTGATACCACAGTGCCTTATAAGTAAAGTAATGTCAAATAAAATATTATTTTTCTTAACCAAGCATATAAGGCAACAAGGGCAACTTCCCCGTGGAGGCTCTCCCACCCACCCCCATACCTGACAGACCGGCTTTAGAGAACCGCTTCGATATCAATTACTCAATAATTAGTATTTATTGTTGCCTTTGTTCTCTGAGAAGCAAAATGGACACAGAGGAAGTTTGGAGATTGCAAATTCCCTGAGGCCTTCTCGTCAGTCTGTGTTATGAAATCCAGTAGGGTCTTTGTCATGATAGTTGTAAGTGGTACTCAGTAATGTGCCGATGGATTTACAGAGCAACAGCTGGGTTTTTCCATTCTTCTTCATCCCACTATTGGAATGTCGACAGTCATCCTGTCTGAAGGGAACTTAAGACTGATGACTGTGTATGATCTGATCAGCTATGTGTAAGCATTCCCATGCCTAACCCCAAGGAAACTAGAGTAGTATTAATACTCAATGGTTGATATAGTAGGTGGAAGAAGTTTCAAGAATTGTCCCATATGGGTATATGAACTTCATAAGGAGATCTAGAGCATAGAGCTTCCACTAAACGTGACCAGATTTTACAGTGACCCATTCAGGTGTTTAGACAGCATACTATTTTTCCCTTGCAGAAGCAACTGGTGTGGCTGCATGGATCTTCCCTTAGCAATAACTGTTCTCGAGCGGAAGGATATTACAGGATATAGACATTAGGTGACCAGCAGGTTTGTAGCTCCGGGTCTTGCAGTCAGGTAGGAACTATCAAAGGTTGATGCAGGGATTATTCTGATTGCCATTATGGAGTCAGGAAGGAATTTTCCCCCAAATGGGCTAATTGGCTTCTGCCTCTTGTAGTTTTTGCCTTCCTCTGGATCAACTAGGGGTGGAAATAGGCTGAACTAGATGGACATTGTCTTCATTCAGCCTAACATACTATGTTACTATGTTAGACATTAGAGAAGTAAAAACTACAATGGACAGTTAATTGCTAGGATAGCTTGATATACGAAGAGTTGTCCAAATGGGAGAACCCACTTAACTTCCTTCAGGCGACTCCTCTTTTCCACATACTTTGACCCCTTCTCAAACCATACTCTAAGGCAAGGAAGGAAAAAACTTTCTTTTGGATGGGGTGAATGTGGCGCAACCTTCAGATAAAGATAACTGTTTAGTATATTTGCCAAAAAGATCTTAGTTTAATGATAAGAACCAGCTTGTAAACACGTTTCGATTTATATGAACCTTTTCCTCAGTACTCTCTGTGGATACACGTCCATGAGAAGTATCTAAGAAAAATATCTTTGTGGCAAATATACATTACAGTTATCTTTGTCTGAAGGTGGCACTACATTCACCAAAAGAAAGTTTTTTTCCTTCCTTGTCTGAGATTCTATACGTTTACCATGTGGCTATAACGTATCACAGGGTGGGCTGCACCTTCCTAAAATACAAAAAAGACTTCTTTATCCTATCCCTGTGACCAAGCTCTGGGTTTCCTCATTTCAGACCCTTCTACACTTGGGTTACTCCACTTGATCTTTTTTCTATTTCTCAGACCGTGCTGTAAGGCCACCTTCACACAGTGTGTAATCGCGGCAGGCATTTCACAATAGACCTTATCCTGCAAATATGCAGTGGCCAAATCTGTACTTAAATGGTGCGTGTTTGGCCTCATTTTTAATTGCATATCTGCTGCAGAATTTAAGTCTTATATTCCAAAGTTGAATTTGCAGCACAATAAGGCATGCTGTGGATTTAGGCCTCATGACCACGGGCTGGTCGGATGATTCCGATTGCGAAATCTCGCAGCAGAATTAGACCCGGCGCCCCCCAGAGGCACATACTCACCTGCCCGGATTCGCTGTGAGTGTCTCGGCCGGCGAGCCAACGCGCATTTGCATTGCGATGCTGGGCTGTGACGTGGATTCTCATGATACTACTGCAGTGCTCACAGGGGAAGTACTGCAGGACAGACCTCTTCCATTGACTGCAATGGAAGCCGTCGGTGCGATTTTCCGCACAAAATAGAACGTGCTGCGATTCTCCCCCATGAGCAAAAAATTGCAATTAATTTCCGCTCGTGGGCAGGGGAGAATCGTTTAGCAGGGCATGTCTATGGGCGGACATTGCTGCCGAATTCACAGCGGTTGTCTGTCTGCGATTTCCGCAGCGATGGGCATTCGGCCTTAGAAACCGTAGCATTTTTCAACAATGCCGAACATTTCTGCTCCAGATGAAGGAGATTTTTTCATGTCTTCCAGTTAAATGCTGCAGAACATCCTCAACGATTCCAGAAGTGGAAAATCCACTGCATTTCCACCATGTGCGAAGATGACATTATAGTAACTTCCACTACTGTGCTGTACTATTACAGGGTAGTCATGGTGCTAGTACTAGCACAGAAGCCATATATGTGAGTCTATTGACTAACTGACTATGCTGTAGAAAAAGCCAGCTCGCACCCAACTTGGAAAGTAAAAATCCTAAACTTTATTAATCCACTTTAAAAATACCCATTCACAACCACAACATGGCAATTCCTGCTGACGTGTTTCTGGCCCAGGTACACATAGCCTACAACTAAGCATAAGCTGCCATGTTGTGGTTGGGAATGGATACTTTTAATGTGAATTACTAAAGTTTAGGATTTTAACTTTCCATGCTGGGAGAAAGTTGGCTTTTTTCTACAGCATATGTAACTCCACGTGGGTTGGAGAGCTGGATCTTTTCTATATTTCTTGATTAAATGACTGCCTGTTAGTTTAGTCCCCCCAAAAAAGTGCCGAATAAAGTTTGTTGAAAAAAAAAAATAATTAAAAGGGGGAAAAAAAATCAATCTTTCTTTAAAAAAATGTTATTAGGGGAAAAACACTGAAAAATTAATATTTGGTATCACAACATTTATTATAATATTGACGGAAGTCTGGATATGGTAGTAGAGATTTTTGAAAGGACGGGATGTAATGAAAAATAGCAAAATAAGGTATATCCAATGGTCCAATCCCCCGTTGATCCAATACCACATCTTCTGTCTTCCCCACAAGGCTACAGCCAATCACTGGCCTTAGGGGTCTTGCTGTGATGTGACTGCTGAGGTCACATTTGTTTACAGACACGCTACCACTACAGTTTGCACACACCGCCTGGTGTGGAGGACCGGAGCAGCGCCGCTAGACTGGTGGAGGATTGGATCTGTAAGTATAGCTTATTTTGCTATTTTCTTATCATCTCCTGCCCTCTCTGAAATCTTGCAATATCTCGGACAACCCCTTTAAACAATATCAGATCTGTGTGTGTGTGTGTGTGTGTGTGGGGGGGGCTCTATACACCTCCACCAATCATTATATTATAAAGGTCCAACAGGTGTCAAGTTCCTTTAATTGTTTATCAAGCACAGCTCCGTATATTTAGTAGAGGGTTGGTCTGATATTACAGCTCACAGCAGCTCATTCTCATGCAAGTGAATGAGACTGCTAGGTCCGAGCTGGATGCAAAACCCCTTGTCTGGAATGGACATAATTTGTTGTCCTTACATATAATATACTAATGCAAAGAGCACAACATATTGATAAAACATAAAAGTAGGGAAAATGGAAATCTGATCCTAACCTACTAATGTGATGAGACCCTACCTAAGAGTGGAGCACTCGCCCTGATGAGGGCGACAACATGTCAGGAACCTGGGGCAACCCGGACTCTCCCTAGTTGGAACACAGGGAAAATGTTTACTAACATATATACCAATATTGATGATATAGACTTTAAACAGGCACACAATAAACCAGATGAAATACCAATGCAGAACTAGTAATTAGTTAGAAGATAGATGTTATAACACTCCAAATATTCTATGCCATGTTGTGCTCCTGGTATCCTGTAGTTCTATGGGTTTCCAAGAGCATGATTCCACAGGTGTGGTTGATTTGGCTGGCTGACCACCGATCTGCTGCATGTAAATACCAACCCCACTTTTACTAGGGGGTGCTGGTCATTTATTCCTTTTGCTATATTCTTCATTCCCTCTCAGAACCCTGATGTTTGGAGTCATGCATTTCTGATGTGGTGTTGCTTGCATGAGGTACTAACTGATTCCCTGTTTGTTGGTGTGAACAGCAACGTGTTCAGTATCTGTGTAGGTGACCAGACATGAGGTGTGATCAGCTCCCTGTTCAGGGTGTATGTCCCTTGTCTTTTTGTGTGTTTTTTGAATTGTGTCCTGTTCAGCGTACGTTGTATACCATCTAGGGCGAGACAGGCTCCTAGGTTCCAGCGTGGGGCTGTTGCTATTAGGAGGACCACCCCACTGGTAGGCAGGGCTCCTGGGGTTGAGCTGTCTTGTTAGAGTAGGCAGTCATGAGACAATGAGGACCCTTGTCATGGGCTCCTGTACTTAAGTATCTTGGCCAAAAAAAACCCAATACCTCATAGGTACTTTAGTTATTTCATCTACTGATGCGTGTTGGTATTCTAGATAAGTGTTTTGGTGTTTGTCAGTCGTTGGATGTCAGCTAAGCATGTATGCACGTCCAATTCTTCTCTCCTTTCTATCTGAGTAGGTCGCAACATCCTGATACCAGACAGCACAATCTGACAGTGAGCAGGACAGACAGGCCACTAACGTGACCACAAACACCTTCAGAGTAGAAGTATAACTGGTGTCCTCAATGACGAGGATTTGGAATAAGTATGTACAAACATTGATTGGCCAGCTGGAACGCTGACCAATCTATTCACATAGCAGCAGAGAATTGCCCATGTCAGTGTCCAATGCAGGAATGACAGTGTCATTGTGTGTGAATCTTGTGGATGAAGGGGGAAGGGACTTGTTATTTGTGTAGCGCTAGAGATGAGTGAACCTACTCGTTTAGGGTGTTTTTGCACTCGAGCACCGCTTTTCCTGAGTAACTGACTACTCGGACAAAAGGATTCGGGGGGCAGCGTGGTGGAGCTCTCCCCCCCCCCCCCCCCCCCACTCCCCTCTGCAACCCCCGCGCCCCCCGAATCTTTTCGTTTGAGTAGTCAGTTACTTGGAAAAAGCGGTGCTCAAGTGCAAAAACGCCCTAAACGAGTATGCTCGCTCATCTCTATATAGCACCAACTTATTCTTTAGCGCAGCAAGTTGGTTACTCATTTTACTGACCTCGGAAGGATGGAAGGCTGAGTCAACTTTGACCCTGCTACTTGAACTACGCGGACATTGAACCCGCAACCCTCTAAGTGAGAACTTTGGACTGCATTCTGCTGCCTTAACACTTTGTGCCACACAAGGCCCATATATACCACCCTCCTACCGATCCGACATGACCGTCGATCCTTGACATAGACTGAGCTGTAAGAACAGGCACTAGTGCTACAAAAAGTACAAAGCTGTGCCCGGTAAACAATGAAGGGGACTAGGGTCATAGAGCCTTCATTCAGCTGATCAACAGGAGTGCCAAGAGTTAGACCTCCACCGATCTGATATTAATAGGGTAGGCCATCAGTTTTATAGTTTCGGATAACCCCTTTACCTTAAGTTGTCTTACAATAACAGCCGGTCTTCAAATCGCAGCAAAAACACTTGTTCAGTAGCTCTTAAGAAAGTTTCCCTGCAATGTTATTCCCTTACCTAGATACCTGAAACGTCATGAGAGTATAAACAGTAAACTGGAAAGAATATGTTCTGGAAAACAGAGCTGCCAGTCTTTCTGCAAAAAATTGTGAGAAAATAAAAATAAAGTCTTTTTAATGTTTTCAGTTTACGTCATACTAAATGTTTTACAAGCCTCTGAGTAGGGCAGGAAAATAATTAGCTCGGTGGCTGGTAACATGCAGCTTGCTGCGGACCGCCACTCCGAAACTTCCACATAAATAATTCTTTCAGCTGTTCGGGGGTTTGCGTTCAATGCCTTCATAGTTTAGAGGCTCTAAATTGATGCCAGGTATTTTCCAGGTATTTTCCATTCTCAGACGCCATGGCACGATCTTCAACCATATGTATCCAGCAACACTACAATATGATTTATACATGCAGGATTTTCATTAAGTCATGCTTATTGAGACTTGTTTAATAAAAACATGGTTGGGAATTAATTGTTTATTATATCATAAAGTGGATGTGAATAATCCCTGGAGTTTCCATAGGAGATTTGAGACGTGTGTTAAACGACTTAGTTGCATGTAGTATGCTTAGCAGCGGTTGTGTAGTCTGGGGCGTTCCCTATAACAGCAGTCTGGATGTGTAGTCTGGAGCGTCCCCTATAACAAAAAACTCGATGTATAGTGTGGAGTGCCCCCTATAACAGAAGTCTGGATGTGTAGTCTAGATCGCCCCTATAACAGAAGTCTATAATGTGTAGTCTGGAGCGCCCCCCATAACTGCAGTTTGGATGTTTAGTCTATAATACCATGTTTCCCCAAAAATAAGACCTATGCCAATAATAAGCCCTAATCTGATTTTTGGGGGGAGGGGTGTCTTGAAATATAAGCCCTACCCTGAAAATAAGCCCTAGCTACACTACATGAAAAAAAAAGCAATATTCACCTCCCAGCATCACTCCAGCAGGCTTCCGTGCCATCCTTAATGCCGACGTAGCATCTCTTGCTGGTGACGGAGCTTGAATACCCTGCCTCCGGCAAGCGATTGGTCGGATTGGTTCACGAGTGCCCCTACAGCTAATCAGAGCCGGCGCTCAATGAATCAATCACAGCCATTCATTGAAAGACATTATTGATTGGCTGTGGTTGGTTCATCGAGAGCTGGCTTTGATTGGCTGAGGCGGCGCTGGTGAACCAATCAGAGTAATCACTTGCAGGAGGCGGGGTATCAAAGCCCTGGTACCAGCAAGAGATGCTACATTGGCGTTAAGGACTACAAGGAAGCCTGCCGGAGTGCCAAAGGCCAGCGGGAGGGGCCTAGACGGCAACTGCTAGGTGAATTTAAGACACTCCCTGAAAATAAGACCCTGTGCCTCTTTTGGGGCAAAAATTAAGATAGGGTCTTATTTCGGGAAAACACGATAGCAGTCTAAATGTGTAGTCTGGACCGCCCTCCTATAACTGCAGTCCGGATATGTAATCCGCAGCGCACTTTAAAACAGCAATCTGGATGTGTAGTCTGGAGTGCCCTCTATAACTACAATCTGGATGTATAGTCTAAAGCGCCCCCTATAACTGCAGTCTGGAGAGCCCTCTATAACTGCAGTCTAGATGTGTAGTCTAGAACGCCCCTCATAACGGAAGTCTGGATGTGTAGTCGGGAGCGCCTCCTATAACAGAAATCTGGATGTGTAGTCTGAAGCGCCCACTATAATTGCAGTCTAGATGTGTATCATAGAATCCTAGAATGGTAGAGTTGGAAGGGACCTCCAGGGTCATCTGGTCCAACCCCCTGCTCAGTGCAGAATTTACTAAATCATCCCAGACAGATATCTGTCCAGCCTTTGTTTGAACACTTCCATTGAAGGAGAACTCACCACCTCCTGTGGTAACCTGTTCCACTCATTGATCACCCTCACTGTGTAATATCTAATTTGTGTCTCCTCCCTTTCAGTTTCATCCCTTTGCTTCTAGTCTTTCCTTGTGCAAATGAGAATAGGGCAGATCCCTCTGCACTGTGACAGCCCTTCAGCTATTTGTAGAGCGGCTCTATAACAGCAGTCTGTATGTGCAGTCTGGAGCGCCTCCTATAACAGAAGTCTGAATGTGCAGTCTGGAGCGCCCCCCATAACAGCAGTCTGGATGTGCAGTTTGCAGTGCCCCCTATAACTGCAGTCTGGATGTGTAGTTCGCAGCGCTCCCTATGATTGTAGTCTGGATGTGTAGTCTGGAGCACCTCTATAACTGCAGTCTAGATGTGTAGGGTCGAGCGCCTCTATAACCACCCTCTGTATGTGTAGTCTTGAGTGCCCCCTATAACAGAAGTCTGGATGTGTAGTCTGGAGCGCCCCTATAACAGATGTCTTGGTGTGTAGTCTGGAATGCCGACTATAACAGAAGTCCAGTCATATTGTCTGCATCGTCACCTATAACAGAAGTCTGGATGTGTAGTCTGGAGTGCCCCCTATAACAGAAGTCCAGACATATTGTCTGCAGCGTCACCTATAACTGTAGTCTGGCTGTGTATTCTGGAGTGCCCCCTATAACTGCAGTCTGGACATGTAGTCTGGAATACCCCCTATAACTGCAGTCTGGATATGTAGTCTGCAGCATTATAACAGAAGTCTGAATCGACCCCTATAACAGAAGTCCAGATTTATTGTCTGAAGCGCCTGCTATAAGTGTAGTTGTCACGGCTAGGTGGTATCGTGACTCATTTTCAGAAAACGATGCATAAGAAGGAGTTACAAAATATGCAATGTTTATTTTACAGCAAAATAATGCAAAGAATAGAATAATAACAAATCAGCAATTCAGGCGTTTACCACAGATCTGTCCATCACCAGCTATGGCTGACTAAATCCTAGGATTGTTAATATTCTGTTCACAAAAAAACAATAATGCTTTACACAAAAAATATTCCTCCGCAGGCAGTCTATTTACTGCATGTTCTAATCACCAGATCTTCTCCTGGCTCCTCCTGCCCCCCGGGTCACATCACCACAAGCCTGACGGATCCTCTTCTTCCTGCTATGCAGCGGCTTTCTTCTTCCTGCAGGTCACTAGTGACATATCATTCACTGCCCAGCAGGGATTGCTATGCCAGGCTATTGCTGAGACTTCACATGTGCGCTGTCTCACGACATTAGTATAGGAACACTCGCAGATAGATAAGCGCATATACGCAGTCTCGGCATTAGCCCAGCATAGCAATCGGTACTCCCTGTTAGGCAGTGAATGCTACATCACTAGTGACATAGCATACATTGCTCTACAGGTGGGAGAATGCCGGCAATGTATGCTTCGTCACCAGAAGAATAAAAATCTGGACACTAGAGATGACATGACCCAGGGACTGCAGGAGGCAAGAGAAGGTGCAGTAAGTAGACTGCTTGGGGAGAAATAGGTAAGTATTGATTTTTTTAAAATGACAAAACCTCTTTAAATGCAACAGTTTATATCCCAGTTTTATACAATGTATCTGCAATATTAGCGCTTCCTATAGCAGGCCTGCTAACATAGTCGTGTGCACATCCCACAATTTTTACTGAGGCCGACCTCACTTACAGTTTATTGAACTCCATTATGCCCTCATTAGTTTTGATGC
The DNA here is from genome assembly GCF_035609145.1 of Eleutherodactylus coqui. Classification (NCBI taxonomy): domain Eukaryota; kingdom Metazoa; phylum Chordata; class Amphibia; order Anura; family Eleutherodactylidae; genus Eleutherodactylus; species Eleutherodactylus coqui. The sequence continues at coordinate 69,389,165 of NC_089837.1, read as the reverse complement.
ATTGTTCCATAGTGCACTCCGCTCTCTGTCCTCCACTTGGCTCTGGTGCTTTGAACTCCAACGTTCTCTCAGCTAGTCCAGCAGCAGCTGTGTCATCTAGGGAGCCCCCCTATAACAGCAGTGTGAACCTCCCCTCATAGCAACGGTCTAGGTGTGTAGTCTGAAAACTTGTCCCAGATCTCCCAGGTGACACCCAGGTTTTGGACCCCCTCTACTGGCCTCCCCCCCTGGTCACCCAGTTTACTAGCTACCCCCTTCCCCCAGGTCAGTTAACAGCAAAATAAAAATCATTACCATACTCACCACTTTCTTGCATGCTGACTGCTTCAATCATCATCCCTATGGTCGTCAGGTCACTTCCTAGAACTACGGTCACATGATCTGACCATATAACATGATCCGGTTTCCAAGACTTTTTCCGAGCTGCATCTGGAATGCGCTAACTGGACCACCAGGTTAAACACCAATATCTACAGTTTTAAAGAGTATATCCCATGAAACTCATTCATCACCTATCTACAGTGTGAATGGGGAACAAGGATTCATTTACCGTCTTTGGACGGTAGCGCTCTGCTATTTCCGTCAGCCCTATAGAAGTGAATGGAGCGGTGGTCATGGGTGTGCACCATTGCTCCACTCACCTGGTTCAACTCAAGTGTGCCATTCTCATGATCATGGGGGCAGGGGAGTGCCAGTAGTAGGACTCTCAGCAATCAATCATTTATCACCTCTACTGTAGATATGAGATAAATGGTTTATGGGGGGATAACCTCTTTAAATGTGCTCTATGTGGAGCAAAACTAGTGTGGTACTGCCAGCCAGAAAACTCTGTATGATGTTAAATACTCTTGTATAACAAAAGACACAAGTATTATAGAGGTGATACCTTTATGGGCTAACCAGAAAATGTATATATGCAAGCTCTCAGAATTCAGAGGCTCCTTCTTCTGAAAGCTTGCATGTATAATTTTACTGGTTAGCCCATAAAGGTATCACCTCTGTAATACTTTTGTTATAAAAGAATATTTAACATCATTCAAATGTGCCCTAAAACACTTAGGCCTCATGTCCACGGGGAAAATCGGGCCCGCTACGGATTCTACATGTAGAATCTGCAGCGGGTCCCTCCTGCCCCGTGGACATGAGCGCTGAAAATAAGAATAAATGACAATAAACTCACCTCCCATCCGCTCCGTTTCTTCTCTTCGCGGCGGCGTCATCTTCTCTCGTCGCGGCCGGATCTTCATTCTTCGGCTCGGCGGATGTGCACGATGACGTCGGTGACGTGCCCCGCGCATGCGCCGGGCCGAAGCAAAATGATCCGGCCGCGGCTGAGAGAGGATGGCGCGGCGCCGAAGAGAAGAACCGGAGCGGGTAAGTAAAATGTGATTTTTGTGTCCCGCGGATCCGGACGGCTTCCATAGGCTTCAATAGAAGCCCGCGGGAGCCGTCCCCGCGGGAGACCCGCATGAAAATGGAGCATGGTCCAGATTTTTTCATGCTCCATTTTTTTTAAAATCACTTTTATTGACGATCCGCGGGTATTTATCTACCCGCGGGTGGTCAATGCATCCCTATGGGGTGCGGATCCGCGCGCGGGAGAAGAGTTAAAATCCGCTGCGGATTTTAATTCTTCTTTTCCCCGTGGACATGAGCCCTTAAGGAGGCCTATCACATTCCCTAAACTCTTATCTGTTTACCCCTCTTCTACATTCTTCCTCAGAACCCGATCTCATCATTCATTAGTATCCCTCACACTTCATACACCCTAATGCACTTCACATCTGTACATACACAGATACCGGCTAATGAGCAGCTCATACAGCTTTATGTATACTACCCTACTCATATAAATATGGCTGGGCTTATAAAGGCCTTGCGTGATGCAGTGTGTTAAGGCAGCAGAAATACAGTCCTAAGCTCCGGCTCACGACCTGAGTTTAGGACAAGTTCTGTTAATTCTACAGGAAAAGGACATTACAGTTTTGGACGAACAGAGTCACAAGGCACCAACATGCTTTCGGTATCATTTAAAAAAAAATAATCATATTAAGATTCTTGGCTTTAGATTGACACCAAAACCATGTTGGAAGCCCTTACAGAACCAGAGCTACAGCCGTTTGAAGTGGGGTCGGGAATACTGAAATTACAGCTGTCATTCTTTAGTCAGTGTGCAGGGAGGAGAGGGAGGGGGAGGGGAGACCAGCCAACTGCAGAGAAGATTTGTGAATTTCCTGTATATCTACCTGTTCCGGGAAATCGAGGTGATGTGAATTTTTGTGCATGTTATAGCCCCTCCCGTCCCCATAAATCAGAGAACATATTTGCTCTCTGATTGCCACATGTAGGTTTTTTCCAAAAAAGGAGTGACATGATCAGGACTTGCTCATCTAATCACTCCTCTACACCGTTTAACCCTGCAGATGCTGAAGCCATGGCTGACCATGGCATCTAAACATTTTCATAGAAAAAAAATGTAAAATCTTTTCTCCTATTACATAAGGATTTAAATATTGAAAAAAGGAAAAACCAAAAAATAGCCCCTACACATAATTGGTATGGCCACATCTATAACAAACCATACTATAAAATATCACTTTATTTATTAAGCATTGAAAATTCCATTTAAAAAAATCCGAAATAGCCATTTTCTGATCTCACTTACCCCAAACAGGAGTAAAAAATAGTAAAAAATTGTATATACCTCAAAATGTAACCAATAAAAACTACAAGTTGCCCCATAAAAACAGGCCAGATGCAGCTTCGTTGCCTGAAAAATAAAAATGCTCTAGTCCTGGAATGTGGCGCCTCATGAAAAGTATTTTTGTATATTGCACAAAAGTGGTAAAACATAATAAGATCTCTTTAAATTTGGTGTTGTCAGAATTGTAATGACTCATAGAATAAGGGTATTATACTATTTATACCACATGTCATAAGTAGAGTTGAGCGAACGTACTCTGTCGAGCTTGATGCTCATTCGAGTATTAGCGTACTTCGCCCTCGCCCCAGTTTTTGGCTCCTCCCTGCTGTGACGTGCCTGTTTTGGCCCCTCCCTGTTGCAGCGCGCGTCAATGGCAAATTCTTTGTCTGGCAGGCGGGGGGGGGGGGGGGGGGGGGTTGGAGAGGGAGAGAGAGAGAGAGAGAGAGAGAGAACGAACAATTACTCGATCGAGCATTGTTTTTTTTGAGTAACTGCCTACTCGGGTGAAAAGATTCGGGGGGCGCCGGGGTGGAGCGGAGGGTAGCAGGGGGGAACAGGGGGAAGCTCTCTCTCGAAAAAAAGCGATGCTCGATCAAGTAATTGCTCTAAACGAGCATGTTCGCTCATCTCTAGTGCCCTGAGCAAAAAAAAAAAAATTAATAAAGGTTATTCAATCAATACCTTATATGTACCTGAACTTGTCTCTGACTATTAAGGCTAAAATTAGCTATGTCACTAGGGGGTTAAAAATGCACTTTTGGGAGGGTTTTTTCCAATTTTAACGCGACTATTAGGGAGTTAATATATGTCATGTCAGATTATCTTTGTTCCATCCCCTCTGCTTCGGAATATGTTGGCGCTATATAAATTAGATTATTATTATATGCCAGCACATTTGCATTCTAATGCCTCCTGTTAAACACAGGACTGAACACAAGATTGCAATGACCTTTTCTGAGTTTCTTCCTTTCTGCAGAGACTGGGCACGGTCCATCTTTCATCTTAAGCTGCTGCATTGGCATTAGTGAGGGTCTGCCAGCGGAGGAGGAGGAGGGGACCAATTAAACCACTGAACAACTTGACAAGTAATTGTTTCCCGACCAAATGGCAGTAGGGTATACAGGTCATTTCTGAAGTACTATTGAATTAGAGAATGCTAATTCACATTGACATGTCAGCAGAGGCCAGAAGCAAGTCTCAGTAACATTTTGGGAACCGGAATGAAACAGAGCAGGGGAGATGCACTGCCATATTCATAGGAAAACATGCCCGGCGCTCCAGTGACCCAGCTGTATTTACAGTCCCCATTGCTCCAGGCACTGCGGTTCACTACTGCGCCTTGTACATACTTTCACTCTATTACTGAAGATGTTTCTCTTTGTAGTTTTTAGCTGTCGGAATCATTAAATATAATATAAAAAACGGAATAAATAATAGAGCAAAGAGCATTAAAAAACAAATAGAGGCACAGCTTTACCTTACTATCTGAAACATAGGGGTAACTTGGTGCCTTGGCACACAAATGAGGGGATTTACATTAGGGGGAATATATTCTGTTCAAAATTAAGTATTTTCAAAATGTTGAAAAATGTAATCGGGAGACTTGAGCAAACACTGGGTGTCGCGGAGGAATGGACAAGGATCTGGTAAATGCAACAGTACTTACTGGGTGTAGTAACTGGCCGCATGGCCAGAACAGTAAGGCACAGTGCTTATAACTTTACAAGGCTAGTATAGCCAAGCTGGTCTCCGTAGTATATCGCTACCTGTGCTTCCGTAAAGAGGTAGTGATGCCCCTACCAGCAGCTTTGGCAGTCGCTTGTAACTGTGAGTTCAGGAGCTATCCACTCCCATCCGGTACTTAGCCATGGGTGGGAGTGGGAGGGAAACAGTGGCGCTGCTTCAAAGGCTCCTCTCCGCTGGTCGAGGATGAGTTCAGACACAGGGTGCCATGCTGTTACAGCCTCATGAAAGGACTCTATCCCCTTGAAAATCGGGAATGCTGGATGGTGCCATCTTATCAGAGCCCCCACCAGTCAGGTAGTATTGACATGACTAGCACCTCACTGCTATGAAAATACGGCCCCATGTCAGGGAATAGTTTGGGGCTAAGCCCCGCCCCTTCTCTAAATGTGGGAGACTACTTTTTGCACAATCGGTTCCTGCTATAAATAAGAAGGAGCTGCGTCGCAGCTCCAGTTGGACTGCGGAGCTGAAGCAGAGAGGGAGCCAGCAGCAGCTAAGGCCTTGAAGTGAGGGCAGCTTTACCAGAGGGGTTACACGGCAGGCAGTTTCCCCATGCTGGGAAGCTGCCCGAGAAGAAACATCAATGGGTCCTGATGTCCCCGGAGGTCACAAGATCGAAGATCGTCTAGATCCTTGGGGTGAAGCTCCCCATAGTGTGTGACAGGAGAGGGAGTCCCCCTCCCCGCAGTGCTTGACATTGTGGAGGTAGTGCCGAAAAGTTACCACGGATGCTGCAGATGAAAAACAAAGTGAGCAGCGATAGATTTTAACCAGCGACTGTGAGTGGGCTACGACCCCCGGTATCACGTAGAGAAATGTGTAACGTGGAAGTGAAACCGCCAGTATTGATGTGTGACAACCTCTGGATTTTAGTGATGCCTATGATATGCATTTTATTCTGTGACTAAGGACGCTGCTTCTCCAGGGCATTTGAGGTTGGGGCCTAATTCCATAAAGTATGCTGATATATCTGACGTTTGTCATCGCTGCGCCATTTTGAACCTGTGTTGCACCCCCACCTACGACACTTGAACACTAGACTTTGGGTTCTTTTTGCAGCTTCTTCTGTAAGGGTAGCTGTCTCAGGTCTGGAATGTGAAGGGATTGTCCTGCGTAAGAGCTGGGGTATCCAACTGTTTCCCGCAGGTGCTTGGTTTGGTTCAGCCAATAGTATAGCTGACTTCCCTCTGCGGCTGAGACTGCATCAGTGTGGGGGTCATAGTGCCGTTATTCATATAAGTGGGGAGCAGAGTCAACAATCCTTCATGCCGGGGATCCGGCCATGATCAGGCTTGGTTGGGACGCCATTTCCTGGTGATGACTTTTCAGTAGAGTTACCCACCTTAGCCGTTGAGGAAAATTCTCTTAACCAGGCGTCAAAATATTTGTAGAACTTTATTAACCAGGAAATGTTGCAAACAAACAAGTCCGAATCGGGCAGAACTGTTTCTTTTAAGCTTTAGGGAATGCATCATTCTCTTAAGTCTCGGTTATTTGGTTATAGCAAGCAAACCGGTGGAGTCCTTGAAGTGTTCTATATCAAGTCCACGAACCGCGACGTAAGTAAATGAAGAGGCAAGATAGCCCAGGATAGTAGCAGGCAACTACTCTGCAGCAGTATTGTGAGATGGTATTTCACTCCTAGGGTTAACTGGAACAGTCAACTCACATTTTTTCTGTAGGGCTCAACATTTTGGTGCTAAATGCTTGTTTCCTCAGGAGCTTATCATCAATTGCCCAGTTGTTTCTCCCACTTCTGTCTGCCCTCCTTCCGGAAGCCAGTCGGAGGTCACATGGATGGAGTCTGCTGTATCCGGAGCCGTCCTCCCTAGCCATATGTCAATGGTGTTCCATAATACACATATACATAACAGAATCAATTGAATAAACAATAAAGCTGTAAGAACAATCCCTCCCTTATACATGCAAAGACCAGCCACTGACTATCATACTCCACTGCACCACTTCCTTCCAGCAAGCTTTGCCAGCCTGTCACTAACCTATATCTTAACTCTGAGGGTGGGAAGAAGACCCCATATATATGGATTCATTCCCCGACACAAGTGACGCATGGAAAGCTCTTGCATCCTCCCTTTGACAACTGGACTGTACTCCCCTACATTATCTGCAGGGATCTACCCCGACAGGCTACCACCATATCTTACAATATAAAGCAGTTGGTTTGGGGGATAAAGTTTCTCCTTGAGGAGAGCGCCACGTTGGTGTAGGAAATTTTATATAGATCATGCAATGCTCCCTGGGAAGAATAGTATGCAATTAGGGGATGGAAAAGTACCTTCAAAGCATCACCCATATGGAGGTGACTTCCCTATTAGTCAACATTCGACCTTTCAACAGGCCTTGACAATATGAGGTGATGCAGTTGAGGTACATTTCCATTTCCTATCTACATATACTTTCCCCAGAGAGTATGACCTATATAATACTCCCTATGCCAACTGTAGAAAAACTGGAAGTGGCAGCATCCATGGTGTAATTTAAAAAGTAATTTTATTTGTTTCTATCCAAAAACATGCAACGTTTCGGCCGGATGGCCTTTTTCCTTCTAGCCTCCAGGAATAGCTCCAATATAGTGATAGAACCTCCAGAAGTGGCCCCAATAGTAATAACTTCCACAGTAGAAATAATTCCCCCAGTTGTGACTCTAATAGCAAGTGTAGCACTCATTGAAATCAATAGGAGCTGCGATGGTAATTGTGGGCTGGGGTACCATTCATTTCAATGAAAGCTGCTCCTGCAGTTACCATTGTCGGCCACTCCACAGGGGTTGGAGCAACATCTTCCTATCTGACCCCAGTATATCTCAATGGATGTTGCCTGGATAACCACTTTAGGGATGTAACTGTTTTTTAGGATTTTCAACTCCACTTTTCAAAGCCCTTGACTCTTATTTTGCCTTTAACATAGTCATATGACAGCATGTTCGTAGTGCGGCAAGACTAGTTGTTATTGGTACCATTTTGGGGTACATATAATGTATAATTTTTATTAATTTCTGAGGGGGGAACAAGGTGAAAAAACACAGCAATTCTGTACTTATATTTCTTTACGGGAATGACGTGATGATTTTTGCCTGCCGGTTGATATGATTATGAAATTATATTTTTTTTCAGGTTTTTCCAACTTTTTAACAATAAACCACTTTTTTTGCAACACTGCATTATTTTTCCATGAAGAGGCTTGTTGTTTTGTATAATGAGCTGTAGTTTTTATTGTTACAATTTTGGGCACATATGACTTTATTGATCACTTTTATTGCACTGTTGGGATGCGAAATGAACAAAAAAAGCATTTTGGCTCCTTTTCTTTGCTTTTTTCCACAGCGTTTGTCATACAGGATAAGAACTGCGTTCAAGTTATTATACAGGTATTGTACTGCAGTGTATTATCACTATTACATTGAAAGTAGAGATGATCGAGCACGCTCGCATACAGCAGTTACTCGAGCGAGCATCGCTCTTCTCTAGTAACTGCTTACTGGTCCAAGCGTGCTCGTGGCGGGGGGTGGGGGTGAGTGGTGGACGGCGGGGGGTAAAGGGAGTGAGAGAGATCTCTCTCTCCCCCTCGCTACCCTGCGCCACCCGCCGCTCACCCCCGCCGCCCCCCAGAGCACGCTCGGACCAGTAAACAGTTACTCGAGAAGAGTGATGCTCGCTCGAGTAACTGCTGTATCCGAGCGTGCTCGCTCATCTCTAATTGAAAGCCATGGCAGATCTGAAGGCCTAACGTTTCGTCTCCAGCTAACATGGCAATCCATCAGCCCTCCACGATTTAATGGCGGAAGGCCAATGACATCACAAAGGGATCACCCTTTCTCTCTTAACTCCATACATGCCTCAATTAACATAGATCACAGAATGTAAGGCGTTAACGGTGGGGGTCAGTGCTCTCAGTGATCCCTACCGTTGCAGCAGGACACGGACTGTCTTTCGGTTTGTGCCATCCACATGCCATAAAGGTACGGCATTCCGCGGGAACCCTTTCCAACTCATATCGTACATGAAAGGGCTTAAACTCAGTATAAAGACATCCCTGCAAGACTCCTTATAGACAGAATGGAGATGATGACTATGAGGTGCATTACATTCGGCCACTTTAATCACTTACAATTGAAAAGGTGATTTCCAAAGTGACATATCTTTAAAGAAAGTGAGACAAGAGTAGTGAGGTACTTTTCATGATGTCTATTGTATCATTAGCAACATATTATAGCCCAAATCACTCAACTACTTTGTAATAGAAGATCACCTTTTATTCCAAAGTGTCCAAAGTCACACCACAGAAAATCACGGTACAGAAAATGACATTTGTTGGGTTTGTCACTTTGGAAATCACCTCGATTTCTTTCTTTTACCTCTGTAGACCCAGATTGCTCTCATAATTACTCCAGTGGTTCAACTATGACCGCTCTGATTACCTTACCTGTCACCGGGCCCACGGTGGAGCTTAAGATAGAATGCTGGGAGAGCTAAGTGTTAAAGTAATTCTATTGTTGACACTTCAAATCATGAGTTAATAATTCACTCTTTTCAGAGATGTGTCAAATTTGAAAAGCTTGGTTATCATACTTCATACACTCAGAATAACTCTTTCTGACAGGTAGTTTAAAGCCAGATGACACACCTTTACACTCTGTGAGTCAGCAGCATGTCGCAAAACAGCTAAACCCAAGCGGACCTTCAAAAATACAATAAAATATTCGAGGATATCAGAGGGGACATAACACATGATACTTCTAACAATAAGATAGTATACTGAATGGAAAGCTGGGAGGATTTACTTCATTAACGTAGTATTTCTTAAGGTGGTTATTAGTGACGTTTTGAAAAGTTGGGTTTGGCCAGATGGCTCAACTTTTGCAAAAAGTTTGTTTTGGTCCGAATTAGTTTGAACCAAAATGGAAGATTGCCAAAACCTATAAAACTGGTATAGAACATTGTCTAAGAACCATAGAAGTCCCGTATAATGCTCTGAGAATGTCATGGCTCTTAGACAGTTATACACCAGTGTTCAGGACTAGTGTTGAGGGAACCAAACCAGTAGAATCCAGTTTCGGATAGAATTTAGCTAAAATCTCAATTCGAGTTTGTGTGGAACCGAACTTTTAGCAATGTTTGATCCAACGTAGGGTGCTACTGGTTCAGTTCACTCAACACTACTAGCCATATACTTTAGCTTATTGTCCGCTGAGCCAGCAGACTCTCTTCCAACATCCTTCTAACTTTCCTTTGGCAGCAGATTTTGCAGGAAAGAACTGAGAAGCAGTTGTATTTTAACATGCCAAAACCTTTTGTTCTGATAGGAGATTAGCCTCCACTAGAGGTGTCCAGTCTCACCCCCCACCCCCACTGTACTGGGGATGCAAAGACTTGTTCTCCGTATGCAAGGACAGCTGAATCCCCCTTTTCTCAGGTGCTGCAACTTTCTCCGTAGCCTCTTCTGGACTAAAGCTATTGGTAGATGAACCAGTCACGAGAGCCTGGAACAGTTCCTTTAGCCTCTCAGTCTTTCGGCTCTACTTGCAGCTCTCAGCAACCAACTCATCTGCTCCACTGTGATGTACAGCAGCCACTGTTCCACAACAGGAATTTCAGTGCCTTACAATAACTCTGCTTCTTGCAAGATTTCCTCCCTGCATCCCCGGTCTTCGCTCCCCAGCACCTAAAGTGTACCAAGCTAAAACGGTTTCCAAGCTTGGTTACAGTTAAACCAAGAACACTTTATTCATGTACCACCCTCATGCATGGGCATAAAAAATGCTCGCTCATCATGCCAACTAACACAATCTGTATGGGGATGAATAATTTTACAGGGTGGTCCAAAAGTATGAAATAGCCCCCACGCTTGCTGGATCTCACCCCCTTGGACTTCTATCTGTGGGATGATGTGAAGTCTAGGGTTTATGCAGTGAAAATCCAGAGTGTGGTGCACTTTCAATAGCGGATCCAGGACACCCATGCAAGCATTTCTGATGAGGTATTGCTCTCAGTCCATCGTGAATGGTAGAAGAGGATACCCTTGGTAATTCAACACAATGGGGACCAGATCGAACATATCCTGTAGTGGATGGTCATTGTGCTCCATGCCAAGGAAAATTATTTAATAACTTTGGACAGAATAAAGGTACATGACATTTATGTACAGATTTGGATTTCTCATCAAATTCTCTATCAGATACGTATGTCACCTGCACCCCTTCTCATTTGAAAATATCAACTTGGTTCCAAGATGGTAGCTTTCAAAATGGCCGCCACGTTGGACACCGCCACTTTCCATATACGATAAAATCGTGTGATTTTCACATGATGGGGAGCAAGTAAAAGAGCAGTTTTATGAAACCAATGATTTTCAATGGTTTCCTTCCCATTAGCGATTTTTTTCACTGATGTGATGTTGCGAGAACAAAAAATCGTGATGACACTGATGAGTGATTTTTTTAATCTCCCATGTTTCTCTATGGAGCCTCCTTTTTGTTGCAACACACAAACTTGCGTTGTGATGCGATTTTAACATTAGGAAGTCTAATTGACTTTCACAATAATAAATTGGGCGATTTTATTGCGGGCAGCAGCGATGCGAGATTATTAAAAAAAAAGCATCACTGATGCTCAAAAATCATGAAAACAAAAACGCAATTTTGCCGTGCTTTTCCTGTGGCAAAATCGCGATTTCTCTTGTGGAATTACCCTAAGGGTGCTATCACACATACCGGAACATTCTGCAAGATGCTGTGGAATGTTCCGCCATATGGTCTGATTTACACAAGCATATGCATATTTGCATGTGCATTCGCGCAGTGTTTTTGCGCATGCGTCAGTATATTTTACCATACTTTTTGCAAGTCGTGCATAATCATGCGCGCAAAAAAATATGCAGTCATAATTAGTCTAATGAGTTCCAGATGTGTTCTTTTACCTGCGCAATTATGCAGAGTTTCACGCATCTCCTAGTGCATTTTGCGCGCATTTGCAGATAACCACTCACTTCTATGGGCTCTTTTGGTTCACAAATATGCTGGAAAATAGAGCATGCCCTGTTTTTTGCGCAACCGCAATGTGCAGGTAAAAGACACTTATGTGAATGAACCCATTAAAATTGATTGGTTCTATTGTGCACACAAATTTTGCGAGCGCAATACACTTATGTAAATCCAGCCTTCATGCGGATTTTGATGTAGAATTGCTGGCAGGAATGCGTTTTTTTTTTAAAGCACACCCACAGATTTGAATATGCGATTTTCGTCCAAAAACTGCAACAAAATAGGACATGTTGCAATTTTTTTTGCTCGGACTGTTCATCCGATTTAAAAATAACCATTTAAAAAATGGTTAAAATATGTTTGATTTCTATCCGATGTTGGCCCAATTTTCTTGAACCCAAAATTAGGCGTAAAGGTTGTTTGTGCGAATATACCCTGAAGGTATCTGTTAGAACCCTGTTGAAATCAGCTGGCTTAAATTATCCCACTTAAGCAGCTGGAATTCCATTTTTGCCCACGGATCCCTCACCGCTTCCCATGTATCATTCCATGACATTCGAGAAAACTTTGATGATTTTCCTGGTGACAAACTGTATCATTGGTGAACTTTAAAAGTGAAGTTAACAAAACAAACCGGATTTGGGTCACGAAGAAAAACACAAAAGGTATCACAATTTTTTGCGGTCGTTAAATGAAACTCAAATTCTTTTCTCAGCAAACTCTTTGATCTTCTTAACCCTAAAGGTTAAACCAGTCTGACCTTTTCCATGCTCTCGCACCAAAGCCCAGGCTCTCGGGTCAGCTGTTCCATTGTTTCCTTCATCGCACATTAACTTCAAAAATGAAGCTGCAATACTCCTGGGCACCTCGCACATTTACCTAATCTTCCTGGAGGAGGTGAGCACCCATTGTTTCTGCCCGAGTCCACTGCCTATTGTGCCAGTCCTGCAGAACAGCAATTTCCTTACTGTCTTGACAACATCCTATTCTGACCCCGCGGTGTTCTTTTACCGCTGACTATGGGATCCTTTGATCGTAACTTTTTATTTTCATGTTGGTGAAGTTCTCCATTCATCCTAAGCCAGGCTGTTTATACACCATAAAGATTTTCTCCCATTTCTTTATAACATGTGCCATACATCTTAAACTCCTGGATTCTTCACATTCCCAGTTCTTCTCTTCTATATTAAAGTCTCATGATTTTTGTTTTATATTCGGTTTATATAAAGATGAAAACATCTACTCCCTTAGAAATGCTCCTAGGATATATACTTAAACTCCTCACCCTCTGGTTTCAATAAGGACATGAAAAGTTCTACTCTGAAAGTAGATTACAGAAACTAAGTTCAAGTAGATGCCTCAGAGCAAAGGCATCCGTAAAGAAAAGGGGGCTCCGGAGCAAAGAATAAAATGGCACCCCTTCTAGTGCTGATTAAAGCCCTCATACTACGAACTAGTGCTTCTTATACTCTCTCCTATCTTTTTTCCATGGTACTTGGTTTAAAGGGGTTTTGCCAAGGTAACTTATTATCAATGGACTCTGACCCCAGGTACCCCCCACCGATCTCGAGAACATGGATCCGGTCAGTCCTTGAGTGAATGGAGTGGAGGTCATGCAGGCACACCGCTGCTCCATTGACTTCAATGACAGCACTGGAGATTGCCAAAGTGCTTCAACTCAGTAATCTCCAGCACTGTCATTGAAGTGAATAGACTAGTGACATGTCTGTGCAACCTCCATAAACTCTGAGACCGATAAGACCCCCGTTATCAGGATTGGGGATAACTTTATAACTTGGTATCACCCATTTAAAGGGCTTTTCTGGGAGTCCTATAATAAGGATATGTCATCAATAGTTGATTACAGGGATGCGCCCAGGGGCGTAACTAAATGCTCAGGGGCCCTGATGCAAAAGGTGAGCTGGGCCCCCCCCTCTATCTGTATCTGTACCCGTACCCATACCTAAACCATGCTGCACAGAGGAATAACTTGAAGCTTCTGGGCCCTAATGCAAAACCTGTAGGGCCCCCAACCATAATGCTTTATTCATAGTACTGGGCTCCCTATATGGAGAAGAGAGGCCTTATGGGCCCCATAAGGCTCCTGGGCCCGGGTGCAACCGCATCCCCTGCACCCTCTAAAGTTACGCCCCTGGATGCGCCTCACCAATCGGCAGATAGGTCAACAATAGTTCATTGGCGTTGGTCCACTGCTCGGGATCCTTGCTGATCAACAAAAAGTTGGGCCTGCTGTCAATGTTGACAGCACTGGAAGCAGATAGCTCTGTCAACATTGCAGCAACTCGTATTAGTACTGCAATCACAGATCTTATTGAATTCAATGGGGGCTGTGCCTGTAGTACCAATCCGGGGCATTGCAATACGGACAGCAATATCTGCTTCCAGCATTTTCCGCATTGACAGTGGGTTTGGCGATCAGCTGAATGGCGGAGAACCCGAGCGCTGTTTCTCTGCCAATCAGCTATCCTGAGGATAGGTCATCAATAGTAAAAATCCCAGACAACCTTTTGAACACATTATTTAAATGCTGTGTCCTCATTGAGTATTGCTGTTGGAGTAAACCGTATGGCCACAGTCTACCCTGCTTTTACTTTCTACATCTACTATATTTACAGAATGGACCACCATATTACAAAATACACCTTACCTATAATCTGGTACAATGACGATAACAACTTCAATGGCTACACAGTCACCAAAACTCATCCAATTACGCCAGTCTTTGAGACATGGTAAAAGAATGAAGTAGTTGTGTGATGGCTTCATATCAGGGGCGTAACTATAAAGGGTGCAGGGGATGCGGTTGCAACCGGGCCCAGGAGCCTTAGGGGGCCCATAAAGCCTCTAGTCTCCATATAGGGACCCCAGTACTATACATAAAGCATTATAGTTGGGGGCCCTGTTACCAGTTTTGCATTGGGGCCCAGAAGCTTCAAGTTATGCCTCTGTGCAGCATGGTTTAGGTATGGGTACGGGTACAGATACAGATAGAGGGGGGCCCCAGCTCACGTTTTGCATCAGGGCCCCTGAGCCTTTAGTTACGCCCCTGCTTCATATCACCATAGACGAAAGTATCTAAAGCTTGAATCACACTGCATCTAGGCAGCATTGTTGGTGTATTTTCCCGAAAAATCTCTTGACGTATCCTCGGATGTGGCAATATATTATCTCACCGAGAGAAAACACTGAACGGTATGAAGTTAGTCTAAGGAATGTTTCTAGCACTTTGTTATATCCATGACACCAATAATTCAGGCGGCTCTGAGTGCAAAGTGCACTAATATATCACAATATGACAATAGCTTTTGTTAAATAAGAAACTCAGCTCTGTTACATCTGTATATAAAAGTTCAAATTCTCTTACGATGATTCCCTCAGCTACTATGGTTAGCCCACCGGTGGTAAAGTTCAAGGAACGGGCCTCAACAAACATCTCTAGTAGGTCGTGAAAATTTATGTAACATCAAGGAGGCTTTGAGAACCCCAATAAGGGAGGTCAGACCTCCTTTTCTGTGAAATATGAAGGGGACACAATTGAAATCATGAATCAGACGAGATAACTGAAAACTGAAGCATTTCTACCGAGAGAAACAGATTATTCATGACGCGTGATGCTTTCAGAAATGCTGGACAAGACCATCCATCAGGATTCTGTGCTTCCATTGACCTATTTTACGGGTCCTTTTGGGGGCATAGAAATAGAGGCTATTGTCTAGGAGGCGAGTGAAGTGTAATTTCAAGTTTGGGAATTTTTCACATTTTTTGTCTAGTAGGTTGCTTCATTCAAGTTCAACTTTAGGGTCTTGTGTTTTATGGAAAGCGCTAAGGAGTTAATGCAAAGAGTAGCGTTCGTAAGGGACAATAGTAATCTATGGAAGTATGAACAATAGACCGAAGAGCAAGGACCTCGACCCAATGTGCTTACATTCTAATGGGAGCACATTAAGAAAAACAGTAGGAGTGGAAATGTATTGATGGAAAAGGTCAAGGAATGAAGGTCAGGTGTATCAACATTCTGCGGTGCGGAGATGAATTAAAGTGGTTTATCTTGAAATACTGGAATACTCAGCTGAACTTTGCGGTTGGTTTTATATATCAACAATGCGGAAGATGCGGAACGTGAGCGTGATTCGGACATGGTTAATTTTGCAGGTCATTTCTACATAAATGATACCCTCGCATATTTTTGATGCTCGCCTCATGATGACAAGAAAACATTTAACATCTCCAGTCGATCATGCGTGCACATTGACGTACTGACAGTGTGATACATAGGGAATATAGGAGTTTTCATTTAACCCTTTCCAATCTAATTTGTATCCTGGTTTTCCTAGGGGGCTTACTCTTTTTCTGCTGTTATACAACGGCGCTATCTGCTGGCTAAAGCCAGTACTGCATGAGGTGACACGTTGGATAGGCTCCGACAGCAGAGAGGCTGGCAATATGTAGTAAGAGAACCCCGACGGACGTCTTCCAACATCTGAGCTGTACAGCCTTACATCATAATGTCTTTAGACGTCAGACAGTGGATTGGGAAGGGTTAACATTGTGCCCTATTCTCAGGGCTGGAGCAAGGTCAGGTTGGAAGTTTTATTAGCAAAAAATTGGTACAGGATCCCTGTCCAGTAGCACATGATGAAAGGATAACTTATGATGGTTATGCACTGTTGGACAATCCCACTGATGTCACCAGGACCTGTTGAAAACCTAATGGATAAAAGAGCAGTGTCATTGCAGTGTAAGTGGAAAAGGGAATGTACAAGCTGAGCTCTCTTATTTGTTGCAGTCCCTATAATGTCCCGTAAGCTGGGCAGGACTGAAGCTGTAAACAAAAACTGGAGTGGGGGACCAAGCACCATTGTGGGTTACAACGGCAGTCGTGAGTATATGACAATGTTATGTTACTCAATAGGGAAAGGGTTGTACCGAGATGGTACAACTTGGACAACCCCTTTGAAGGCTGTGTCAGAACTTTCAAAAGTCTTTGTGTAGCCTCAGCAGGACCTTTTTTCACTCCTTGGTAGGCCCAGTGCAAAGGTGTATTGAGTTCCTAAAAAAATAATGAAAATTTATACCAGTTTAACTATGGACTTTGTGTTGCACACATTTTGCTGCAATCTCCTGGTGTGACCCAACACTGATGCTCCATCTTTCTGAATGAAGCTGCTTGACTATTACTGTTTTCCTACAGTGCAACCACTCTGCTTTTCACAGGACGCCCTTTTTTCCTGCTTGCTTGCTCCTCTACAAACTAGTTCTTCACCCCAAGGCTCCAAACAGGTCCACTGTCTATCTGATCCAGATTACATGAAGACATGTAGACACTCTCCTCTTCCCGTCACTACCCCCAATGCTCCTCTAAGTGCCCTCTTAGTACCTACAATGTGCACACCACAAGATAACAATGCCATCCACTGCCCCCACAGTAATACGCTCCATCTCCTTCAGTCTCTCCAGCTGATTACTTTCCGGTTCTCTATCCTAACCACCGAAGTAACAGTCCCAGTCCGTGCACTTCACCAGGCTGAATCCTGGTCTCCATCATGGCCATCTGCTGTGGCGTTGGAAGAAAAGTCCTCACACTCCATGTTGTTGCTTTAATCCATTGAACTTTTTATTGCAAGCAAAACTCACGTTATATTCAGTCACTCCGTTTGCTGGGTGGAGAAGCCTGTTGCACCGTCTCAATTATCTTTGCCTCAAGTCTCATAGAGGCGTTGCAATCTCAAGCTGAGCCCTTGCTCTAACTATTTTTGGTTTCGCTTCCTCTCCTTTGCAAAAAGCGGGAACTACCCTTTAATACTCAACCGAGGTTGATTGGGCAACAGAGGCAAGCGGTCACTGGGTCTTCCCTCGAGCACACAAAAGGCACAAATCTTAAACATTACAAAACTGTAGAGTAGACACAAGTAAACATGGCCATCATCACCATGAACAGAGAGGTCCTAGCCGACACATCTCTACTGATTCACAACTACATTTGCATCCAGAAGAAGAAATGGTGCCACTGCCAGAAGGGCCTAATGCATGTACACTATTTGCCCTGTGGTTACAGCAGCCCTGAGCAAATGTCTATAATTAAGACTTTCTACAAATATAGTGAGTTGCCATTGAATCCACACGCTATGTTTTAGCAGTTTCCGTTCCAGTTTCTATTATTTTGGCTACTTCTCAGGAACAAAAATAACATAAAAAATAAAGCATTTCTAAAAAAAAAATTGATGGCTTAATACTCCGAAGTATTATTTTTTGCATATTTTAATAATGGTAAAGCCCATTAGTTTTCCATCACACTCGGGATTAAAATTCTTTCCTCACCTGTGTTTTTGTAACCTTTATTGTATTATCTGGGCCAACGCGGAGCACAATACATATGCATTTGGATCTAATTGCCTTAAAAAATGCTTAGCTAGGTTCAATGTAAATCACAAGGCTCGCAGTTTTGCACGGGTTTAGTTAACCTTTCTCTGTTTTATAGTATCAATATAAAAAAAAGAACATTCGTTTTGTGTAATAGGAAACATGGCATAGAATAATTTCTCCGAAAAGGTCAATGCATGTGCCAAGGGCACCCAAGTGGCATGATGCCACAGACTAATAAGTAGGGCACAACCATACCATGTGGGAATAGGAGAATGTATTCTAGCTGCCGGGTGTTGCTCTCTTTCCTTTTAAGTATACTTGTATTTGTAATGTTACAATCTGCTCTATAAATGCCAGATGCAGTTATCAAAACTCTGAACATTTCGCCTGGTGGTAGAAAGGACTTGGCTGGATCCTGTTATTTAAATCAGTCTTACAAGCAATTAAGTAACATGGAAGTTTGTTAGAGCAGCTTGAAACAGCTGAAAAAGAAGATTGCCAGAATGTGAGAATTTCAAGGATAATTTGCTAAATAGGGTTTCTAAAAAAAATGTTAAAAACATCTAAGACAGCGATTCACAAATTCTACAGTGTGTGCGATGCAAAACCGTAATTGACCACACTGGACAATTGGCCACCAGCCTGTAGATTTCCAGCTGTAGCAAAATGATAACTCCTAGGATATACTGACAGCATGGGGCTGTCCAGGCATGATGGTAGTTGTACATTTGTAAAAGCTGCAGAGTCACAGATTGGAGACCACTGAGTTAAAACTATAGGGCGATTCTAAAGTCAGGGCCATCTGAAATATCTGCCGAATGAAAAGAAATGCAAGTAGATAAGTGGAGGGAAACTTTTTGGCACTGTGGTGTTGTTGTTGACCATCTTGGTGACAGCCATTTTGGATTCAGCCTAAGAAACTTTAATGGAAAAGGAGTTATTGAATACATGATTAAAGGGTAGAGTTTCATCATAAATTGATAGGTGGAGTCATTTTTTTCAATATCAACTTCCATTTTTGAGTTATGGATGATGTGTTGAGTATAAATACAATTATGTTGAATTATGCAGTATGGAAAACACTAATCTTTTGAGGTACCCGAAGATGCTGTTAATCCAAGACAGAATTGAGATCATCATGATAGTTGGTAACAGAAGTTCATGTGAGGTGGCCAAGGCTTTCAATCAAGAGCACTCAGGAAGATGGCCAACTGTCAAGAAACGTATTCAGAGGTTCAGGGAAGCTGGTAATGTCCAGGATAAACTGAGAACTGGTCATTAGATAACTGTTTTAGAAAACTAAGAACTGGTTGTTGATGTCACCCCCTTTATTGCAGTTTCCAAATGGCTGCCACCAAGATGGGTGACAAGCATCACCAAATGCTCCCTAACAATATAAGTGCTCTACAAAACTTCCTGTTTGTATTGCTTTTTGTTCAGAAGATATCCCTGGTGGCACTGACTTTTGAATCACCCTGTAGATTGTGCCTAGCTGATGATGGTGCATGCAATGGATCATTTTTGCAGTGTGTAGCCATGGTGTCACTGTATAGGCAACTGTATAGAAGTGTTATTTGGCCAACAACATACAGCACTGGTATTTGCACAACATAACTAGCCACTGTTTGGTGTAGTTATTTGTAGACTTGTAAGACACAGGTTGACAGGTGGCAAATAGACACACTATACGGTTAACTCTTTGTTTCCTGAAGATGCTGCGCAGATAGATTTCAACGGTGACTATTGTAATATGGATGCACAACATACATCCCACTCAAGCAGTCTCTGCACTTCTGATGAAAGCAGCAACTGGGATGACTCAAACTAATGCAAATAGTCTTTGCAAATACAAGAGGTCTTTGTAGATAGGTAGGATGAACCTCAGGGTAACAATCTCAGATGCAAAGTCTACAGTAATTCTCTTGAGCCTCGTCTCTTATCTTCTCTTTGTGTTAGGTCCTTTCGTATGCCAGATGCTACTATCTTATACAGCAACATGGTCGCTACTGTTCTGGGAGACTCAATCAGACTCTGCTTGACATTGGTAACCAGTAGTTGGCCGAGTCTAGATGTGGATCACTGTTGACGGTGGCGACCTGTGGGTACTTTGTGTAGGGACCACAAAGTTGTCTCTTTCAACCTCATGAATTTGGGAAACTACTTATGCTGCTTTTAGACTACACCTGAACCTGATAAGACGTGCTTCTGCCCTTGCTGCTGGAATTTGACTGGACTTCACTCTGCTCCTTAGACACTGGCGCTAGCCACTGACAGTGTCGCCTGTCTATACACAGACTGACCCCTTCCCCAGCTCCTGTCTGAGTATAGTGTGTCCAGAGCTGGAAGTAGGAGTCAGCCTGTGTGTAGAGCCAACTAGGGCCACAGAGGAGATCAGAGAGGGGATCCACAGAGGGGAGCACTATAATGGCCTCAGAGTAGAGCACCATTGGAGCCACAAAGGGGAGCAATTTTGAGGCCAGAGAAAGGAACACTGTGGAGGCCACAGAAGGGATCACTATGTGGGACACCAAAGGGAGCAATGTGAGGCCACATGGGGGGCAATAGAACCTAAGTAGGGGCACTATTAGTAAGTCCAGGCCAACAAGGGATATTATTACTTTGTGGGAAGCACAAAAGGTGCTATACTACTATGAGTGCCACCAAGAGCGCACTAGTACTTAGTTGGGTAAGGACGGATTCGTTGAGGCTAGTGGTAGGATGGGGAGAGCATGCAGAGATGAGAAGTGGATGGAAAAAGTCTTCATGATGGTTTGGGTGAGATAAAGGAGAAAAATTCATGGCGGCAATCAGAGGAGATGCCACCTGTGATCGCTGAAGGTAATCCCACTGTAATCACTATCACTGTGCAGAACTGATATATAACTATTAATTAGAGGTATACCAGTCCTGTGAGGTAGTCACTAAGGGGTACTATTATAGGTAAGGCATATAAAGTGTGTCTTGACATAAAAGGGATGTGGAATATAGTATAAATTTGGAGTACGAGCTACATGCACCACTGCACTTTTTGTTGTTCAAAAATTGGGAGGTAAGCCAGTGCTCTCTGCTGTGCATTACAATCCTACCCCATATGGGGAAATATCCGCAGGAAGTACTGCACAGAGCATGAGGACGCCTTCTGGGTGTGAAGATATAAATGGCTACCAGAAAGGCATTGACTACTATTGTTATGTTAGCTATAGGGGCTCCTCTTCTTTATGTCTCGTACTTATGATTATGGTCATATGTCACTATATATCTGTTCTTTATAGCAAATTCACAATATATGGAATCGCAAAAGATATGTTTTTCTCTCCACATTATAGATTTGGTAGAACTCAATTACAAAACGTCTCTTCATAAGCAGGAAGATAATTACCAGAAGTCCGGTAAAATAGACATTTTAAAGTAAAAGTCTGAGTCATTCCTCTAGTGAAAGGAGCACTATTAACATTCACCAACTTGTGTCACTGGGTGGTAATTAGCATTCCAAAGAGTGCTATAGAGCTCCTAGCCATAATTAGAAGTCATATGTTAATAAGCCGGATTTTACTAGTGTGAATCCATCCTTTATACAACATGTCATTCACCATCAGCCTTTTGAAGCTGCCTGGTGTGCCTTGAGGTAAGACTGTAGTGTTCATGCGCAACCCGATTCTTTCATAGACATTGTCTATTCATACAGGTATTTCTTGTTTAAAAGGCAAACATCCCAATTTACCACCTGTTGATGTTATAATGAATGAGGAATTCATTTAATTAGTGATTTAAGTCGGTATACCTCATCTCCAATTTTGGGTATCATAGAGGATAGTTTTAGCACTTACAGTTGGAAGATAAGGAAGAGTTTGCATTTTTTCATCACTGGTAATTCTAATGCATTTAGGTTCCCTTGATGTCAAACTAATCACAAGATATCCAGCTGCTGGGACCTACAGCGGTTGAACTAGCAGAAAGTGTTCAGTTTTCCTATAGTGACACCCAGTGGTGGATTATAACAGGGGTGGCCACGCCGGGCCTGAGGCACCTGGAGGACCCTTGGCCATTCAAGCTGCACCTTATTAATTAGCTGGTAGAAGAAATTTGTAGCTGCAATAAAAACAAAAACAACAGGTATACTCACCTTACTTGCTCCTCCGACTCCCAGCCTCTGCAATCTTTACCACTGGTTCCCAGTTTGCTTCCGGGTAGACCGATCACTTGACAAATACATAGTAATATGATCGCTTTTGCCAGTCTGGCCATGGCATTCAAATTTTGCAGACAATTTGTGACTGGGAGAAGTCATGTTTGTGGTCGGGGCTGGATGGAGAAGAAAAGAGAAAGGGAATGACTCCAGTTAAAGAGGACAGAACCTGTGATCACCAGATATAATGGTACTGCAGTAACTTAACAGTCTACAGAGTGTCTGCATAGAGCTGGTATCTACTGCTATATGCTTACTGTATAGGCGGTAATTGAGGTCCGTATATAGTGTTTTTCCAGTACAGATTTTGACGACAATTTGCAGCAGATTTCATATCTTCGGCTGAAGAGGTGAAATTTTTTGTGGATATGTGTCAAAATCCACAACAAATGCTACCAATTTTGGTGTGGATTCTACCTCTGTGGAAACTCTGCAGCAAAATTTGCAGATTTTGATGCAGATTAGCAGCAGACTTCACCTCCTTAATTGAAGATGTGAAATCTGCTGCATTCTTGTCATAAACCCATATGAACATCTGCCATGGGTGAAGTATCCTAACAGTACTAAATATTTCAAAATCTATAATCTGCTTTTAAATGTCCTTCTAGTCCAGAACCACCGCTCTGGTCTCAGAAGCTCCTGCAGTGTTCGCAGACCGGTTCATTATTCATCAGTGGCCTCAGTGGTCATGTGCCATTCATGCGGTCATGACTGTTGATTCCAGAGATTGGCTGCAGCGGTTATGTGTACAATGAATCAGCCCATGAGCCATACAGGAGGTTTTGGGCGCATTGTGTGTGGGGTGGTGGGGTTGGGGGTCCCCTTAATCTGACACTATCACCACCACGGAAATGAAGTATTACACTGCTCTCTTTGAAATCAATGGGATTGTGCACACTACATGGACATGCTGGGTCCTCCAGAGAACGAGATACTCTTTGTACCTGCTCTTCACTCTGGCGAATAGATGGGGGGCTTTATACTTTTAAATATTAATAAGATAGAGTATTTGAAATAGGTTTACTAAATAAAAACAAAACCTTTAAGTAAAATCTTTTTAGGTGGTTTATTAACTTTTTCCGGAAGAAAGAAAAACTCCATTATCTTACCAACAAGTTTGTCAAAATGTAAGCCAGCTAGACACACAATAGTGGAATACGTAGCTGTGTAGACCAACCCTGTAGGGCTTTTATCATTTCTAACAAAACTATGTTTTTTGTAATAACATTTTCCAAGGCTTGAGGAAAAAAGTTGCAAATGTCAAGAGTTTGGAGAACCTTTATGGCACATTTTTGACTCACACATAAGATGATGTTGACTGCAACTCTCAGTTAGTAATGCATCGCAGATGCAAGAGAATTCAATGCACTCCTATGGACTGTATGTAGAGCAATTGTAAAGGTACACATACACCTTCAACAACTATCAGCCAAACAATCGTTCAACCAACAACACCACCGGCATTCCCACACATGTGAATGTTTAGCTTGGCTAAGCATTTATGTGTTTAGGGAAGTAAGCCGCTGTCAGACAGCTCTGGCGCTGGCTAATCTTCCAGGAAACAAAAGGATAAGGTGCTAAAATGCAACATCCTCAAGTCTTCTTCCATCAGACATAATCTGTGGGGGTTGGAAGTTAAAGGGGTTGTACTAGAAGCATAAGTTATCCATAGTGATATCAGACTCAGAGGAGTGCAAGCCAAGCATGTGTGGTCAACGCTTCATTCATTTCAATGGGGCTGATGGAAATACGTGAGTGCTTGCTGTTTGGCTATCTCCAGCAGTTGCATTGTGTGACCAGCGTTCCATTCAGTCGCCTCCTTACTGCAGGCCATGCAGTAAACCCACTGTGAGGAAGATGGAGGGAAACAAGACCCCTGTTTCTGGGATTGGTGGGGGTCTCAGTGGTGAGACCCTCAGCAATAAGCAAGTTATCCTCTATCTTGTGATTCTGGTACAACCCTGTTAAGCCGCCTCACACACTTTAGAGAGTTGTCCAACTCCATTATTGGCAGATTTGAACAACTAAACACTAATGTGTATGGATGGGGTCCTAAGACGTAAGGCTGACCATACACAGGATATAGCTGGTGACCTGATGTTTATTTAGCCAGCAGCTATTTCTCCTAACTTCACCACAAACATACATGTGTGACCTGATGGACTGTGTATATTGATTTTAATGGAAACAAGTGAGTATGCTCCTGTCAGATCCCTTAGGCAATGGCATATCTTCGACAATGAAAAATCAGCCAAACTGAAAACCAACAAGCCCGATCAAATTTTTTTCCAACATTTGCTATTGACGGAAAGTTGGGAGGCCCCCATATATTTTAGACAGTCAACCCATGGCTTGGGTTCAGACAACTTTTATCTTTAGTATACAGCCAGCTTAAGCCTTGCAACATTTGTGATCATCTAGCCTAAATACGGTTAAAATGAAATACACACTGAAATACATATAAATATAAATAGCATAAAGTTTAGGTAATTGTATGAAGTAGATGAGCCGTCCAAAATTGAATCCAAAAATTTTCAAAATTTGTATTTTTTTTCTTTTTTTGTAAAAAAAAATAAGATGTAATCCTATCCGCACACAATTCGTTACTTGTAAGTGGTCTATGCTGAGCTCTGCTGAAGGAGTGTTATCTGATTAAAGAGCACATTCCTAGAATTTCTAGTGTGATAGGTGAGCCTCATCAGTGGGGAACATAATAAGATAATTGTGCCTACTTTTGTTTCCTCTTCAACCTGAATCCTCAAGAGGACGCTTCAGGAGACATGGTCTTATTTAGTCATCTAATTCAATCATCAAGCCTGTGTTACCTACTTCCTACCGGCTTGGACTGTTTACCAGCTCTTGGTATAGAACTCTTCCTAAGTCAATATCTAAAGGAAGCACACAATACCCCACTGAGAGGCATGGAAACATTTACTATTTTCTGTGCCGTTTCGTCTGGGGGTAATGAAGAGCTCACTGATGACCTGATTTCATTAAATTAGGTCACAACCAATGGAAGTAGGAAGAAGAGGACTCTTATTTTTTTTTTACTCCTAGCTACGAGGCCTTTACTCCAGTTTTCACAGATCCCTAAGGAATATTGTAATGTTCTGAAAGTATCGCTTTGATGTCATTTTAAAGATTTTTGAAAAAACGTGTAATTCCCATTAAAATATATATCATTTCTAATAGTTTATATCATACTTGTGACTTATCCACATACAGAATGTGTGTATTTCTTCAATGTTAATATTTAAAGAGTCAATTTTCTTATAGTTATTAATATATTTGTGTCCAGTTAGAATTTTTTAGAATTTTTCTTTTTAGATTTAGCATATTTTATATATTTTTTTATATTATGCTCAACAATATTATGCCGAATCGTGTTAATATATTTTAAATTATTTGGGTGGTCCCCATTACTATGGTGGTCTTAAGTACCTTATTGGTTGTACTTTCTTTTTGTAACTATGTTCTCTTTCTTTTAGAAAAAGGCACAGACTCAGGGTGCATTCACACAAACGTATATCGGCTCGGTTTTCACGCCGAGCCGATATACGTTGTCCTCATGTGCAGGGGGGGGGGGAGGCTGGAAGAGCCCAGGAGCAGGAACCGAGCTCCCACCCCCTCTCTGCCTCCTCTCCGCCCCTCTGCACTATTTGCAATGAGAGGAGGCGGAATGGGGGCGAGGCTAAGTTCCGGGAATTAGCCCCGCCCCCGTTCCGCCTCTCCCCATTGCAAATAGTGCAGAGGGGTGGAGAGGAGGCAGAGAGGGGGCAGGAGCTGAGTTTCTGCTCCTGGGCTCTTCCAGCCTCCCCCCCTGCACATGAGGACAACGTATATCGGCTCGGCGTGAAAACTGAGCCGATATACGTTCGTGTGAACGCACCCTCAGAGCTGGGGAGTGTTCCTCTCGCGACAAAGGTCAAGATAATTTAGGGTGGGCCTACGGCCAGTTTGTGTTGGGAGATACGTTGCGAAAGAGGGAAGGCCTGGTGTGTGAAGCCTGAACTAACTATGCAGACCTCTAGGTTATGGGTCCTTAAAGGGCTCATGGTGTAGCTACCTTCCAAAAGGTGGCGCTGTGGAGGATTGTTCCATCACTCATTTGCATAGTTTTTTTCCCAGGCAACATTGCAGGGCCTATAAAACTCCCTACACCCTTTCAATGCTCTCCACAAGGAAGAAGCATTATCCTAGCAGCTATTAGGCAGGCTGACTACTAAGGGGGCTCAGTTCCACTCAGAATTGAGGTGCAGTAAGTCATAACTATAGGTGATGGAAGGCCAAAGTGGGAAAATGAATGCAGATCACTGGGAAACCAAGAAAATGAGGAACAAAGGGGAGATCAAAATAATCATGTCATTTATGTTCTTCATAAGGCTGTCTGCACACAAACGGGTCGGATTCCGCATGTGTGTGCAGGAAGAAGCGATTTTCCATAGTATGCTGTGAATGGTATTTGCTGCGGATCAGCGGTGCAGATGCTGAGTGTGGATTCTGCAATGCAAATCCGTTCTTGTGCAGGCGGCCTAAGTAAGGCTCCATTGCATGGTTTGCTATGGGGCCCTATGATTACTCGTTACAACACTAGCTATACTAGTATTATAATGTTATGGAATAGGCACTAAATGGCAGTACTTTTTGGTGAGCACTGTAATGAGTTATATTTTAAGCAACTCAAACAAGCAATCAGTGCAAAACTGTTACCTTGTGATGCCTAATACTGGCCTGCAGGGGCAGTATATGACTGGTATTGGTGCTCTAAAAATCCCTATGTAATGCACACTTAACCTGAGTAATCCTTTATAGGGAACCTGGTATCAATTATAAGCATAAACTAAGTTATGGTGCATATAGTTTAGATGACGGTGAGTCTGGGAAGCCATTTCTCACATTTCCCCGATCCACCATTCCTGCAACGTCCCGCAGAAAAGTCAGCGCACACACATCGGTTTGGCTGTGTGTGTGTTCCCATTCACCTCTATGGGGGTTGTGTGTGCATAGCCTCCTGATAAGTGTCACGCTGGTGTGCGCGGGAAGACTCTGCCGGGGAACACCACAGGAACGGGGTACGGGGTACACGGCTTCCCGAACTCAGCTAAACTAGAAGCACAAGTACTTAGTTTATGGTGCTTATGACAGGTTCCCTTTAAAGGGGTATTTCCATCTGAGAGATCGTTCACCCAGGCGTAAGCGCATTTCGGTCATGCAAATATGATGTGTGCTTGCACAACCAAAATTCGCTTTTATCGGCGGGTTTGACGTGGTCACCTGGTAGGCGATAGTCCCAAAAGTGGACGCCCCACCTGTCGCACATTTATAGCATATACCAGAGGTGTAACTTGAAGCTCCTGGGCCCCAATGCAAAACCTGTAACAGGGCCCCCAACTATAATGCTTTATTCATAGTACTGGGCTCCCTATATGGAGAAGAGAGGCCTTATGGGCCCCTAAAGGTCCTGGGTGCAACCGCATCCCCTGCATCCTTTAGGCCTCATGTCCACGGGGAAAATCAGATCCGCTGCAGATTCTCCATGGAGAATCTGCAGCGGGTCCCTCCTGCCCCGCGGACATGAGCGCCGAAAATAGCAATTTAAAAGAATTTACCTATCCGGCGCGGGCGACGAAGATCAGCTGTTCCTCACGGCCGGATCTTCATTTTCGGCCGGCGGATGAATTCCTGACGCCGGCGGCACATCGCCGGCACGTCGTCAACGTGCCGCGCGCATGCGCCGGGCACATCCGCCGAGCCGAAGCAAGGGAGATGCAGCCGTGAGGAAGAGCAGAGCTTCGCGGTCCGCTGCGGGTGAGTAAATGCTTTAAATTCCTATTTTAGGTCTCCCGCGGATCCGGACGGCTTCCATAGGCTTCAATAGAAGCCCGCGGGAGCCGTCCCCGCGGGAGACCCGCATGAAAATGGAGCATGGTCCAGATTTTTTCATGCTCCATTTTTTTTAAAATCACTTTTATTGACGATCCGCGGGTATTTATGTACCCGCGGGTGGTCAATGCATCCCTATGGGGTGCGGATCCGCGCGCGGGAGATCCGCTGCGGATTTTAAATGTCATTTTGCCCGTGGACATGAGCCCTTATAGTTACGTCAGTGGCATATACTGCTTTATGCTACAAATGCCCCGATGGGGATATCTCTAAGGCCTCATGTCCACTTGCATGTACGGATTCCACTGCTGAGTCCCACAGTGGTCTCAGTGTGTGCCCTGCTTTCTTCAGCACGGCAGATGCGTCTGGGAGCGTCAGCTGATGTGCCTGGCGCATGCGCAGTGCTTCATTTTTTTGTTTTTAAATCCCCTGCTTTTCCGTGGATCAGTGGCACAGCCACAGTGACAGCTGGGGGTGTGCCGCCAATCAGAAGCTTCCATTGATTTCAATCTGCACATGGACATTGGGCCTAAGTGTTTTTGTGGTCCTTGGGAGTGTTACAATCTCAAAGTGGCAAATAGGGAAGATGGAGTGAGGAGACTTATAAGGCTATCCATGCTCCTCTCTGAAATATGCAAATAAGAAAGATGGAAAAATACCTCTGCAGTGCCCCCTATTGGAAGCCAGCACTCCTACAAGTAAATATCAGATTCTTTAGACAAGCCTTATAATAATGACTGGGCTTGTTTAACCCCTTAGTGACCAAGCCTGTTTGCGCCTTAATGACCAGGCCAAATTTTGCAAATCTGACATGTGTCACTTTAACATGGAAAAACACCAGAAAGGTTTTGCATATCCAAGCGATTCTGACATTGTTTTTTCGCCACATGTTGTGCTTCATTTAGGCGGAAAAAATAGACCGATAGAAATTGTGTTTATTTATTAAAAGCGCCAAAATTGGGAAAATTTTGAAAAAATCGTCATTTTTTCACATTTCCAACTGCAATATCTTAAATATGTGCAAACATAATATAGAAATTTTTGCTAAGATTTATATTTCCACCCGTTTACTTTATTTTGGGCGCACATTGGAAAAACTTTCGTTTTTTTTTAACTATTTAGGAGACGTACAAATTTAACATTACTTTTTAGCATTTTGAGGAACACTTTGTTTTCCTATACCAAGCCGAGATTGGAAAGGCTCATGAGTGTCAGAATAATAGATACCCCCCCAAATGACCTCATTTTAAAAACTACACCCCTTAATGTATTCACTGAGGGGTGTCATGAGTATTTTGACCCCACAGTTTTTTTTCAGGAATTAATTCAATTTAGAGGAGAAAAAGTAAAATTTCATATTTTTGCAAATCTGTCATTTTAAAGACATATTTTTTTCCTATAGTTTACATGAAAATCAGGATTTACACCCCAAAATGGATACCCCTATTTCTCCCGTGTTCAGAAATATACCCATTGTGGCCCTATTGTTATATCTGAGTCCACAACGGGGCCCAAAATGAAAGGAGTAGTCAGTGTCTTTCAAAACAGAAATTTTGCTTGAAGTCCTTTTAGGCCCCATAGCACACATGTAGAGTTCTTGAGCGCCCAAAACCATAGAAAACCCCCACAAATGACCCCATTTTGAAAACTAGACCCCTTAAGGAATTTATCTAGGGGTGTACTGCATATTTTGACCCCACAGTTTTTGAATGAATTCAAACCAAGCAAAAGGAAAAAATTGTGATTTTCGTTTTTTCGGCAATTCTGTCATTTTAAAAACAGCTTTTTTTGTACAGCACACATATGAAGGAAGACTTGCACCCAAAAATGGATACCCCTGTTTGTCCCGTGTTCAGAGACATACCCATTGTGGCCCTAATCTTATGTCTGGATACACAACGGAGCCCAAAATGAAAGGAGCGACCGGTGGCTTTCGGAACACAAATTTTGCTTGAAGTCCTTTTAGGCCCATTGCCCACTTGTAGAGTTCTTGAGCGCCCAAAACCATAGAGAACCCCCACAAATGACCCCATTTTGAAAACTAGACTCCTTAACGAATTTATCTAGGGGTGTACTGCGTATTTTGACCCCACAGTTTTTGAATAAATTCAAGCAAAGCAAAAGGAAAAAATTTGGCTTTTTGTTTTTTTGGCAATTCTGTCATTTTAAAAACAGCTTTTTTTGTACAGCACACATATGAAGGAAGACTTACACCCCAAAATGGATACCCCTGTTTGTGCTGTTTTCAGAAATATACCCATTGTGGCCCTAATCTTATGTCCGCATGCACAACGGGGCCCAAAATAAAAGGAGTAATCGGTGGCTTTCAGAACATAGATTTTGCTTGAAGTCCTTTTAGGCCCCATTGCCCACTTGTAGAGTTCTTGAGCGCCCAAAACCATATAGAACCCCCACAAATGACCCCATTTTGAAAACTAGACCCCTTAACGAATTTATCTAGGGATGTACTGCATATTTTGACCCCACAGTTTTTGAATAAATTCAAGCAAAGCAAAAGGAAAAAAATAGGATTTTCATTTTTTGGGCTATTGTGTCAATTTAAAAACAGTTTTTTTTGTACAGCACACATATAAATGAAGGCTTTCACCCCAAAATGGATACCCCTGTTTGTCCCGTGTTCAGAAACATACCCATTGTGGCCCTAATAGACTTACAGGACCCATGGCTAGGCCTACAATGAAAGGAATACCCGTTGGATTTCAGGGTACCACTGAATAAATTTCAGGCCCCATTGCCCACTTATAGAGCCATTGAGCGGCCAAAACTATAAAGAACCCCCTCAAATGACCCCATTTTGAAAACTAGACCCCTTAACGAATTCATCTAGGGGTGTACTGCGTATTTTGACCCCACAGTATTTGAATGAATCTAAGCAAAGCAGAAGGAAAAAGTTACAATTTTCAATTTTTTTGGCAATTTTTTCAATTTAAAAACAGTTTTTTTGTACAGTGCACATAGGAATGAAGACGTTCACCCCAAAATGGATACCCCCGTTTGTCCCGAGTTCAGAAACATACCCATTGTGGCCCTAATCTACTTACAGGACGCATGGCAAGGCCTATAAAGGACGGAACACCTGTTGGATTTTAGGGCACAACTGAATAAATTCCAGGCCCCATTGCTTATTTGTACAGAATAAAGATTGACTCCCTAAAAATTCCCCCCCTCCCCCTCCACGCCCTTTTTGGCGTTCGCAAATCTTAGATAAAAGTAAAAATGTGAACTGTGTAGTATTTCCGAAGACAGGGGTAATTACGGAGGCTGGTTGGAATGGGCCCATGGGGCAATAAAACCGGGTATCCCCCCCCCCTCCTCTCATGCTTTTTGGGGGTATTTCATGACCTCAGTGGCGGGTATGGGGTGTAAAAAGTGGCGTTCCGTGAGTCTCCGTAAGCTTGATGAGGTGCGGCGGTCTCACACAGAAGGCGCTCAACAAGGTGCTCCTGGAACTGCAGGAAAGCGAGCGTTCCCGGGGCTTCTTGTAAAATACGTATCACAGGTAGCGGTCTGAATAACGCCGGGCTCACGCGGGTGCAGGCGGAATCCGCTTGCGGAGGCCCACAGCGGATCCCATCTGTGAGCCCGGCTGTGACCCTGCGTACGGCTGCGTAATGTACTGCGCATAACTGCCTACTCACACAGGCGGTCATGCACAGTACACCTTTGTTTGTATTTCCCGCACCATCGCTTAGCGATGACGCGGGTACCCGCAGCCCGTATACAATGTAGTTGCGTATGGACTGCGGGTATATCCGCGACCATGGAGCACAATGGGCTCTATGTTGCCGATATCCGCAGTAAAATAGAACCTGCTGCGTTCTCTTTTCTGCGAGTGGATTACGCAATTCTGACCCGCTAATGTGAGCGGAATTGTGTAATCCAATGCGATTGATCTGCGTATTACCACGGATCAGACGCATGCGGAATCCGTCATTCCTATCCGGTCATGTGAGACCGGCCTAAGGTAGATCGCTACCTTTTTATCACGTGACCGGGGACCGCTGGGAGCAAGGAGATTTTAAGTTTCCTGGGCTCCCTGACTCCTGCGCATGTGTCCGGCTTTTTGCCGGCAATCGCATGTGCAGAATCCTGGAAGGTCCACGGAGGAAGATCGCGTCGGGATTCAAATACGCAGGCCTCCGGTAAAAAGATTCATCTCCTCTCACCGATCGCATCAGTGAGGGGAGATGAAACTTCAAATTTTTTTTTTTACTTTTACGTGATCGCCATTATTGGATAATGGCGAACACGTGACCAGGAACCGCTCACCGCGGACCCCCATTAAATCTCCATGCTCTTGGCTACGTTTTGTAGCCAGGAGCAGGGAGAATTTAAATTATCCTGGCAATCCACAGCTTTTGCGCATGCGCCCGCCATTTTGGCGACGGGCGCGTGTGCAGAAGCTGTGGTAAGGTCCGCGGATAAATCTGGGGGCCTTAGGTACGTACTTTCATCCTCCCTCACGGATATGATCCATGAGGGGAGATGAAACGTACGCTTTTTAAACTTTTAAAAACTTTTTTTTACTTTTTTTTTTTTTTACTTTTTTACACTTTTTTTTCACTTTACATGATCACTGTCATCCATTGGATGACAGTGATCATGTCCCCGGTATAATCTCTCTGCTCCTAGCTACACATGGCAGCCAGAAGCAGAGGGATTTTAAATTCCCCGGGGCTCGAGCCCGTCTGTGCACGCGCCCGATGTCAATCATCGGGCGCGCATGCGCAGACGGGGATTCGGGTCCCGGGACATCGGGACACCGCTGAGGACTGGGGGTGAGTATTTTCACCTCCCCTCATGGATCCGATCCATGAGGGGAGGTGAAACTGACTTTTTTAAAACTTTTTTTTAACTTTTTCGCGATCGCCGCTAACCATTGGATAACGGCGATCGCGGTACCGGGGACCGCTCACCGCAGTCCCCGCTGACATCTCCTGCCTCCCGGCTACCTACAGGAGCCGGGAGCCAGGAGATTTTAAATCTCCCGCGCCGCCGGGCCTTCTGCGCATGCGGCTGACGTAATGCCGCCTGGCGCGCATGCGCAGAAGACCGGCTTCGGGCCCCGGAGCGGCAGGAGAGCGGGGAGCAGCGTGCCAGACCTCGGTGAGTAATTTCAGCTGCTCCGATGGATCCGATCCATCAGAGCAGCTGAATCTTTAACTTTTATGTACTTTTATTTACTTTTTTTGCGATCGGCGCTATGCATTGCATAGCGCCGATCGCAATGCCGGGGGGGGCTCCGAACAGCCAGGGATGACAGCTCCATGCTGTCAGCTACCTGCGGACACCGACAGCATGGAGCTGTCACGTCCACAGCCCGAGGGGCACTATTCTCTGCAGGAAGCATGTTTTTACGTCCTCAGAGAATAGAGCCCACTTCGGGAGGACGTAAAAACACTATGGGCTGGTCGTTAAGGGGTTAAAGAGTCCCACATTAACTTGCAGGAATGCTGCCTTCTAATTGGTGGCGCTGCAGAGGTATTGTTGTCTAAAGAGCCTTATAACAGTGACTAGGCAAAAACGCGTGCAAACACAGACGTCTAACGGCACCCTAAGGCCTCATGCTCATGGCCGGGTTGGATTCCGACTGCGAGATTCATGCAGCTTGATGGTACCCATGCCCCGGCATTGACCTCCTGCTTACCTGCCCAGGCGTCTTCTCTCTACGCTCTGCGATGTGCTGGCTGGCGCACAGCCACAAATGCGCAGAGCAGAGCTGGCGCGTCAGCGGTGACGTTTCAGTGTGAGCTTCTGCGAGGCCCGTACAGAGATAGGACATGCCGCGATTTAAATGTCGTGCGAGTTTTCACGTGATCAAATCACGGCTGTCAGCACAGGATTGCATAAACTAATGCAATCCTATGGCAGTGTTCATTCGTCACTGAATTTCTGTCCATGGGCATTGGGCCTAAGGGACCCTTTTAAGGACCTTTTACACAAGTACCTGAGATGCATGTAAATACGCAGCTTAATCTGTTGCTGCAGGTTTCTGCTCCAATGTATAAATGCGTATTTTGGCTCAGAACTTTCTGCATCTTTAGGCACAGGTGTAAACGTATTCATGTGCGAATGTGTGCAATGGGCATTGCGTTTTTTGCGTGCTTATTTATCTATTATATCATCCTGTAAACAGGCAGTTGTCCAGCGAAGAATGACTGCCTGTTTACTGTGAATGGAGGCGGGTGGCTGGAATGACCTCTGGCCTGCTTTGCCTCCATTCACTGACTAAACCATATACAGTTTTTTAACAATATTCCGTATAATTTGTAATCTATTAATGCCAATCTCTGCTCATTTTTGATTTAGGAGTCCAGTGGGCGGTCCTATTTAATGATTGACAGCTATCTCTTTATGTACACTGATACAGAGATCGCTGTCAATCACTGATACGACCACTCATTAGACTCCTAAACCCAGATTGAGCAGAGCTTTAGGCTGGGTTCCCAAGAGACGGAAATCTCGCAGCTTGGCCGCACCGAAAAGCTGCAAGATTTTTGCGGGAGAGCCGCAGCTACAAAACCTACACCATGTTGCCGCAGGTTTTGGGGCAGTTCGGCCGCTGACATTCCATTGTGGCTTTCTCTCCCCATAGAGAGGAGTGAGGCCGCAACAAAAAAAAAATTCACATGTTGTGGCTGCTTCCACCGGGTTTGTGGACAAGATTTTTGCAAAATTTCGCGAGGGTTCCCTCAGTGTCCCTCTGCCACAGAAGAAGATACGGGTATTCTAAATGGCACATGGTAGATAGAAGATTTTGCTTTGGAGCCCAGGAGTGTCAAGTTATATATCTGAGAGTGATGTTATAGAAAGATCTAGATTTCAAAAGAAAACTGAGATAATTACCATTTATGTTTTCACTATTTACATGGAACAACTTGATAAATGCCTCAAATATCCTTCATGGAGCCATGTCTATATTTCCATAATTCCTTTCAATTGAAATGCACTGTTTAAGTCCCTCCTGGCTCTGAATTCTACTTCACAACCTTCAACTGTGTAATTCATGAATGAGGACCTGTGAGGTCATCGTGAGCATCAAGTGTATTTTCTTTGAGTAGTTTTAACAAATGTCTGCCTTGGAAAGTCTATTACCAGTGGGCCTGAAAGATATTTACATTGCACTCAGAGTCAAGTCAGTGATTCGGATCATCTGAAGACTACGTCCCTATTGCCATGAATGAAGAAAAGGCTGTTCATGGTTAATATTGATTCAAAACATACATATAAGAAGCCAGTCAGAGGCAGAGCAGTAGAAAAGTATAGATATGTATATAAAATAATATACATAAGAGCATTCCAATCCAAGGTCAGACTGGCCCACCAGAGGACCCTCCTATAGGACAGTCTTTGACACAATAACGAGCCTCAAAAGTCCAGCAGAAGGTAACCCCTTTCGGAGCTGAGCCTGGAGCCAATCATATTCACAAGAGCAAATTTATTATGGAATGATTCACAAATAAACAGTGGTTGTGATTGGTTACATGCCACTGTCGGAGAGCTGAAAGCATCAACCGGTCTGGAATTGGATCCAGCCAGCGAGCCTGTCTAGAGCTGTTGATCCTGAGATCCTGCTGGGTAGTGAGATGCCTCTCTGTTGTCTTGACCTATACAGACTGTATGCTTGCTTGGAACTGCTGGGCCTCAGGAAGCCACTTAATTACAGGTGTCCTTAAAGTATTGGAGCAGTTCCAGACTTCTACCTGGAGAATGAGACTGTTCTGTAGGCTCAGCAAAGCCCAGGCTAATGTTGCTGTTGTGACCAGACACTGTGATAGTGCCAACCCAACATGCCCCGCCAAGTTCAGTTAATGGGTAGTGGGTTGCTCTTGGAGCTTGTTGGCGTTGTTAATACTGTAACTGATACACTATGTACTCCCATTAAGAGGCTGTTCCATTTCTGTTAATAACCATCAAGCTCTGTACCAATTGTGCCGGTAATGCCCAAGACTTGTGCTGCATCTATTAAAGGAGTATTTCAATTGTAACAAGTTATTCCCTACCCACAAGATAACTAGCTGATCGGTGGGGGTCCAACTGCTAAGACCCCACCACACCCGAGTACGGGGGTCTGGTCAGTCCCCAAATGAACAGGGTGGGTGTCACGCACGCACACCACAGCTCCATTAATTTCAATGAGAGAGCCGGAGATTGCCAAACACTTGAACCCAGCAATCTCCGTCACACTCACTGAAATTAATGGAGTAGCGGCGCATCTGCACAATCTCTGCTCCATTTATTTGGGGAGTAACCAAACCCTTGTTCTCAGGATCAGTGGGGATCTAGCAGTCAGACCCCACTGATCAGCTAGTTATCCCCTATCCCGTAGATAGGGGGTACCTTTTTACTACCCAAATACCCCTTTAAGCATTGCACCCTATGTTGAAGTAAAGATAAATTCAAAGCTACCACTGTGCAGCACATCTTCCCATATGATTGGGTGATGTGCTGCCAACAGTGATGATAGTCTATGGGGGATGAACAATTGTATGAACGCTTATTCATCCCCCAATAGAAACTGTATTGGCCTGTGTGAACACTAGACAAACAAGCGTTGATCTCGTTGATCAGTGCTCATTACAGGACTCAGACCAAGCAATGTAAAAGGGCCTTTACTCTCCATTCCATATTCAAGTATCGTCTCAGCTGAAGCAGGTGGGTAGTGTATATGATGTGGCGGTGAATGAGGCGGAGGTAGTACATCTTTTTTACAAACTTAACTTAATGAAGTTTGGGTTTTCACTCCATAGGAGGACACAAAGTACTTGAACATTACAATATAATAGGTTTCTCAAACTTGGCCGCAACAAGTGACCTGCACAGCGTATTTACTTTTCATGCCTGTTACCAACTTTGTTAATTGTAGGCTATACCCATTCCACCTGTGTGGGCTGTGCCCTTCTGCACAAAGCACACAACGTTGTTGTTGTCACTTTGCCTAAGGTCTATCCTTGGCTTGGACACACTCACTATGCTTGCAGCCTCAGGTAGATTGTTGCAACCTTACATACATAAATACAATACTTTACCCATAATATGCAATCACAAAATATCAATAGGACAACACTCTAACATTGTTAAATGGAATAAGAGTCCTCCAACTATAGTAGTAGACCTAATGGTACAAGTTCCATAACGTCACCCCTATTAGCAGGCCCGCTAGTGACCTAACAAATCATTTTCATCGTATGCACTCTGTTTGGCTCTTAACGAGGCATTCCATTACATGATGGTACTGGATTTGATCGGTTCTGACTAACCCAGAATCGGCAGCGTTTCTTAATGATAAGTACCCACAAGTCATCAGAAATCTGGATGGTCATCTTGCCATCACAGCCACAGCGATGACACTCTCTTTGATCAGCCCTCAGTCATCAGGGCCCTTGTGCTCCTGTTGTACTGCTCTGTAGCATATAAATAGCGCTGCTCACGCTGCTCTCTACACATAGTGGCCACTGCCACTTCCACAGTGATATTCTGCTGGCTGCAGTCTCTTGCAACTCTATTCTTTACTGCTGCTGCCACACTACTCCTTCTATGGTCAAGATGGGCACCATAAAGTAATCGAGGAGAGGGGCTTAGCTCTCATTTACACACTAGCCCTACCAATAGGCTGATCGAGTCTTTGCTGCATTATCTGGGTGGCAGAGACTCCTTTTGTAGCACTCCACAGTACTCTAAACTTCAGATACCCACTCCCCATTCCCCTGCCATTGCCCTGGCAGTAGAATGGGGCCTCTAACCTGTGCCTTCACCCGTTCCCTCTCCGCCTGGTCTCAGGCTGGAAGGGGCACGGAGTCTAGCATGGCCACAGGGCCATTTCCGTAAGTGCCGCTGCACTGTACATGAGTGTATATCGGACCATTTTCACGGCCGGCCGATATACGCGATCCATCTTCCAACCTTACAATAATCATAGATATTATTGCAGGAGAATAGAGATGACCATGCAAGGAACTGCTTTGTGCAGTCCTAGTGCTGCTATCCCTTTAAGGAATGCATGAGTAAAATGTGGCGTACACCAAAGTGCAAACAATAATAAAGAATAGAAATTCCTCTAGTGCATTTATCTGTCTACCGTACCTTGTTCTTATCTACTGTGCTTTATCTTAATTTGAAAAGTTATGCTTTATAAATAATTACAACTCGGTCTAGATGCCAACATTCACCGAGGTTAGTTCAGGTCAAAATTAACCTTTAGATTAGGGCTCCTATAAAGCTAAAAACAAACAAAGAATGGAGACGTTAATCACTCCCTACAGTACATCCTGTGCACCTTATCTATGCCCAACATAAAAGTGAACAGTAAAGATCTGCCTATCTGTCCATCTTTCCATGGTCACCATAAGGTGGTATGATTACGAAGACATGACAAGGGTATTGAAGAGTCAGGTCCCCTTATACTAAACCTCCCCCCTACCCAATAAAACCCCTTCTAAATAAATAAAGACGTAATACACTGTTTTGTATTAAATTGGCCACAGCAGCCATTTTATTAGCAAATAACGCAAAGTAACAAT
This sequence comes from Eleutherodactylus coqui, assembly GCF_035609145.1. NCBI lineage: Eukaryota > Metazoa > Chordata > Amphibia > Anura > Eleutherodactylidae > Eleutherodactylus > Eleutherodactylus coqui. The sequence goes on along the minus strand of NC_089837.1, from coordinate 69,350,721 downwards.
AAAACTAATAGCAATGAAGAAATGAGGGTAAAGGTCCTTGGAGCTACAAAAGTCTGGCAACCCAAAATGTATTTTAACAAGAACCAATATTTACCCCCAGCCAACAACTGTCCTGGCACAGGGGCACCACTAGCCACCGAGAGGGCAGCCTTAATTATACAGACTATTTAAGACTCGCCCCCGTGCGAGTCCCAGATGAGCCAGACAACCACAACTGCTCCTTGAATTATGGGAACCATACACATGATGAAATCCCCTTCCACCAATTTATGACCAACTCAAAGGACCACTCCCCTCGCCACAGCAAGCAAGTTTTTGACCCCTCAAGCTTGCAAGGTACCCCACAACAACAAGATGCGCTCAAGTCCTCCCTGGATCGCTAATGCCGAGAAATTAATACCGACTGCATTTAAATGCGCTCCAGCATTCAATTTTTCTGCAGAGCGCATGTTATGCCAGGTTTGTTTTGTGATGACCTCGGACCAAACCTTGATCTGCCCAGGTTGCTGGGACCAGAGGTGCAGAAGGTCATTGTGGATGTCTTTAATCAGCTCATAGAATGACTGGACACCTAAACCATTACCCCCAACGTGTAGGACTAATACATCTACTGTCCTGTCAAGCTGGGCAAAATGATGCATCTCTAGCAATACTTGGTTCCAGACCATACCTCTGAACCCCAGCCGCCTGATGACCACAACCTTCCAGTCAAAGCCAAGCTGCTTTCCGTTAGGACTAATTTTCCCCTTCTGAGCCCCCAGTAGACAAATGAATGGCCGAATATCCACACTAATTCTGGTGATCTACACCACAAAAAGGAAGAACAGGTGGAGGGGGGACAAAACATCTGTAAATATCTATAGAAAAAACCTTAAAGAACACAATAAACAAATTAAACTTACCATCCATAAGTGAATTCCCACCCGTTAAATTTCCTCCAATAATTGGGGATGAACATAAGACTTGTAGCACTGTGATTCTCAACTACTAATTTTTTCTAACCTACCCAGGGCTTTAACACCAAACTACCGCTTTGGTACCCACCCCTACGCGAAAGGAATGTAGAGTATACCAACAACCATCTATCCCCAAACGGACAGAGTTTTTCTAAAAAAACGACATAAACTGATACCTGGACAAGAAGAAACCATCCTCATACCTAAGTAAAGAACCAAGTTCAGCAAGCTCGATAAGTGGGCAAGCAGGACAAGGTAAACATTCCTGGCCTTAGGACCCTTGAGGCTAATTTCACACGATATCAGGCCGTGAAACTCAGCCTGATATTGCACTAATCCTGCATGGATGTAACATGATGTTTTCTACCACTCTGTGATCCAATTTTTGCTCTCTTCGGCCCACTGAAGTCTCCACTTCCTTCTTCTCTTAGTAATGCTGCTGGTCATTTGCTGTATAGTCCATCTGTGCCAAGGAACAACAAATTGTACAATCGGACACATTAGTTGGAGCAGCAGCATTGTATTTGGATGCAATTTGCTTGACCGTGCACCGCCTGTTCGTTAGAACAATTCTTGACATCCTCCTTTCACCCCTCTCGTTGTGAGGTTCCGTACGTGCAGAGAATCACTTTTCGCTGAATATCCTTGCTTGAGCCCAGATAGCTGAATTTTCCCATGTGAATATGGATTCACACTGAAGCTGATCCAAGGAAAACTTGCTCACTTGATTTTATGCTGAGGTCACTTGTCTAATTTTCATCCATCGTTCCATGGTGATTTTGTTTGTTACTTTTTATGCTATTATTTGGTCAGTTTTATGCAGTTACTTTATGATGGTGTTATTTATCTACTTTATTCAGCTACAGCTGCAGTGTTCAGTCATTGACTAAATAAAATGACAATACAGTAACCAAATAATGGCAATATGTATATACCGTATGGCATTATATAGTACCTGCATAAAGGCAGTATTTTATCACTGGAGGGTGGCATTATTCAATGACTCTATTTGGTCACAGCTTGGTAGAATTATTTACTCCCAGCATGAATGTCTTCTTCTGAGGTCTAATAAACATATTTTACTATTACCTATAAGCCCAATTGTCTGTGATGGGACTAAGACTCTATTCACATCTGCATCGGAGCCTCCGTTCAGAGCCTTCGGCACAGATTCGGCATGACATGCCGGATGAAGAACTCATGCATGCAGGACTTTTTTGCCCATTAAAAATGCCAGACAGGTGCAGGAACGGAATGGACCCCATGCAAGGGCGTAACTATAGGGGATGCAGGGGATGCGGTTGCACCTGGGCCCAGGAGCCTTAGGGGCCCATAAGGCCTCTCTTCTCCATATAGGGAGCCCAGTACTATAAATAAAGCATTATACTTGGGGGCCCTGTTACAGGTTTGCATTGGGGCCCAGGAGCTTCAAGTTACGCCTCTGGACCCCATTATTGTGAACAGGGTTCGTTCGGCACAGTTTGGTTCTGTAATAAAACGGATTCGGATCATCCAGGGGATTCCATTTTCCTGCTCCCATAACGGATCAGGAAAACGTAATCCCTAGCGCAGATGTGAATTTAGCCTAAGGTGAGGCTTATACCTAACAAAAACAACACATTTGTCCATCTGGACTTCACCCCGATGTGACCTTTTTGCAAATAAATTGATTTTTGACAGTAGTGAAGTACACATTAGCAGCAGTAACCCACCCAGAAAATGCCGAATTATGTCTGAGCTATCATTACATGCTAATAACCATGAGATAAATATGATGTCCCGTATTCCGCAACGTTCTGCTCCATGCTCCAGGGCGACTTGGTAAATTAAGGACAAAGCATTTAAATTCCGACATATGTATAATGATTACTCATTGGGTATTAAGCACATTTAAACTGCAGCCAGAAGTCATTTGTTACGCCTCTACTACTGAAAACGTCACGCTGCAGCAATCCGGTTCACACTACCCCGGGCTTATTGCCTGATTAACAAACATTCTTTAGTAAGGAAATTAAAAATATGCTTTGATTGTAGTTCGGCGTTGTGCATTCCTGTTTCTGCTCAGTGAATTTATTTTTCCACTGTGCTTTGCTATAATACCTTCCAAGAGAAACTGAATGATAAATGACTTTTCACGGAAGATTAATATGTTATTAAGGGTCAGTTGGCGCTATAGACATCTTGAAGCTCCTGAGGTCCAGTGCAAAATCTGCAACAGGCCCCCACCTACCATGTGCCATTACTAATACTAGTATCTTATATGACAGAGGAGCACTTAAACCCCTTCAGGTACGAGGATCTGGTAGGACTGCTACCTCTTCACCCCCTATTGTTACATCCCTGAGCATTGAGGCAGCCCAGCTGACAGTTCCAGCCTTAGGTTAGATGGCTCGCTGTTTGGAATTTTTTTGCTCTCCCCCTTTGATCTTAAGAAATAAACATATCAGTGAATAGATAGCTCAGTGAATACAGTACCAGAGACCAGCTGATAACATAAATACAGCATTAGAACCAAGCTCATAACATTAATACAGAACCAGAACCAAGCTCAGTATAGAGATACAGCACTAGAACTAGGCTTATAACATGAATACAGCACCAGAACCAAGTTCATAACATATATACAGCATTAGAACCAAACTCATAAAATAACTAGAGCATCAGGGCCAAGCTCATTAGATAAATACAGCATAAGAGCCATACTCATAACATAAATGCAGCACCAGAAATAAGCTGATAATATAAATACTGCACAAACCAAGCTTAGTACATAAACACAGTACCAGAACCAAGCTCATAACATAAGTAAGGCCTCCTTACATGGGCGGGTCGGACCCTGCATGCGGGATTCCGGCCAGTGACCCCAGCTTACCTGTCCGGTGCTGCGGACATTCAGGCGGCAATCCGTCACGCATACGCAGTAGCTGCCAGCACTGGGGAGGGGTGACGCGTATTCTACGATACTTCCGCAGTGCTCACTGTGGAAGTGCAGCAGGATGGATGGCTTCCATTGACTTTAATGAAAGCTGAGCGTGCGTAACCTGCACAAAACCGCAGCTTGCTGCGATTTATTCTCCACAAGCGGAAAATCGCTATCTATTTCCGCTCGTGGAAATGAGATGATGTTTTGCCATTGAATACTATAGGCTGTATTTGCCGGACTGCGCAGTGCAAATACGCCCGTGTGCAGGAGGCCTAAAGTAGTAGAACTAAGCAATTGTGTTGAATGGCATGGATGGGCTGATAGCAGTGCCTCAGAACATCGGAGAGAAGGAGACAGTGCAAGGAGGAGGATGATTCATGTTGTTCTACAAGACTCTGCTGCACAGAGGAAGAAGATCATCTGGCCAAGTGGACCTAAGGGGGGGAGATCACCCCCAGCCTGCATCCGCCTGGTGACTCTTCTACAAACTGGTTACAGTAATGAAAGTAGCAGTACTCACCTGTCCTGGTCTTTGTTTCGGAACGGCTACCATCTGGCCGTTGCAGCCAATCAGAGGCCATAGTGGTCACATGCTATTCTCCTGGCTCACCACCAGGAGAGCAGCACCTGACCACTGCAGCCTCTGATTGACTGGGAGGACCGCAGGACTGGATCACCTGGGGGTAAAGTACCGCTACCCTACACACGGACAACCCCTTTAGTGCAGGAGCATCTGACACCCATGCAAAATATTGTACATTTGTGCCCCACAGAATGTCTTATACTGCTGTATATAGGTTTGGGGGGGGGGGGGGAGTGTACACTTTTATTTTGGGGTTAAACATCTCACTTTATTTTTCTACAATTATTCATTTATTTTACAGCGTAGCAAGAATGATGCTATCTCTCTTCCCTGCATGACCCTCCATACAGATCACTGATGACAGAGATATAATGGTAATGAGCCATTTAAAGAAACATGCAGAGAAGACACAGATTATGTCTTCTCTGCACGCTGTGTTCCCATAGATTCAGGCGGAATATAGAATCAGATGATTATCTTAGTTCCCCTCAGTACCATCAGCCTGTTCATTTACATGGGACAGACAAGAAAGGGTTATTCTGACATATAATAAAAATCTCTTTAAATGCTCGCTCACATTGGCACTGAGCAGCGCTGTCTTTTTCCATTGTTCAGACTCATTATAGGAGCCAAACAGCTGCAAAAGCGGTAGTGCTGAATCCAAACGGCCGCACAGAACACATTGACTATAGTGGGTTCCGTTCGGCGCTGTTGGGCACTCTGCTATTTTGCAGCTTTGTTTTGTCCGAGAATTTCATGGAAGTGTATTAGGGTTTCAAGCTGCACATTCTTCTTTCTATACACACACAATTTAGGATGACAGCTACCCTCCACGACCTCCTTATAAATGTGCATGCATAACTCAGCCTACAGTGTATGTTCATTTAGTCAGGGAGACCAACCATTACCTTCGACTGCTGCCATCTCCCAGCACAACAAAAGATTGGGCATGTTGAAATTAAAGATGTCCGATTCCTGTTTTCCCTCAACGTCTTCTATAAGGAATCAGTTGGGAGATCCCCATATACCGTACCTCAAATTGTCAATAACTTCATAGATATTGACTAGTGCTGAGTGAACCAAAACAGTAAAACCCTGTTTTGGATTGGGCTTTCCTAAAAGTTTGGTTTAGCGTGAACCCAAACATCAAGCAGTTCATCTTGATCAAACCCACTACAATTATTCCTTCTCCTCCTTCTCTTTCTCCTTGAGACATTGGAGGCTTACATTAAAATCTAAGATTCAAGGACAAAATCTGCATAGATGTGTTTGTGTGGGTTACTTCTTTATAACAATAATCACCTATATTTATATAGTGCATACATGTATTGGGCAGGAAATAGAGGAGAAAGAGGAAGTCAAGGAGAGGAAGGAGAAAGAGAAGAAGATGGAGTAAGGGAAGGAGAGGAAGGAGGAAGGGAAGAAGGAGAAAGGGAAGGAGAGGATGAAGGAAGGAAAGATGAAGGAAAAGGGCAACAGAAGAAGAAGGGGAAGTAGGAGGAGGAGGAAGAAGAGAAGAAGAAGAAATGAAGAAGGAGAAGAATAATAAAAAAAGAAAGGAGAAGAATAGAGATGAATGAGCATACTCGCTAAGGACAATTACTCGAGCATTGTCCGTAGCGAGTACCTGCCCGCTCGGATGAAAAGATTCGGGTGCCCCGGCGGGGGGCGGGGGAGAGCAGGGGGGAACAGAGGGGAGATCTCTCACTCTCTCCACCCCGCTCCCTCCTGCTCACTCCCGCAACTCACCGCTTACTCGCGCCTGCACCCAATTCTTTTCTTCCGAGCAGGCAGGTACTCGCTAAGAACAATGCTCGCTCGAGTAATTGCCCTTAGCGAGTATGCTCGCTCATCTCTAGAGAAGAATAAAAAGGAAAACGAATAGGAAAAGAAAAAGGAGAAAAAGAAGTAGAACGAGAAAAAGGAGAAGAAAAAAGGAGAAAGAAAAGAAGAAGAAGAAAAAAGAAGGAGAAAGATAAGGAGAAGAAAAAAAGAAAGGGAATAAGAAGAAAGAAGGAGAAAGAGAAGGAGAAGAAAAAGAAAGAAGGAGAAAGAAGCAGAAAAGGGAAAGAGAAGAAAAAAAAGAAGAGAAAGAAGAAAAATAAGGAGCAGAAGAAGAAAAAATGAAGAAAAAAGAGAAGACAGAGAAAGAGGAGAAGAAAACAAGAAGAAAGATAAGAAACAAGAATAAGGAGAAAGATAAGGAGAAGAAGAAAATGAGAAAGAGAAGAAGAAGAAAGAAGAAGGAGAAATGGAATGAGAAGAAAAAATTTGAAAGAATAAGAAAAAAAGGAGAAAGGGAAGGAAAAGAAAAAAAAAAGGGGAAGAAGAAAAAAAGAAGAAGGAGAAAGGGAATGAGAAGAGGAGGCTGATGCATTTTTCTCACTTTGATATTGATACATTCTAGCAAATTTTCTCCTGTGTTGCTGATGTTTTCAGCTTCTAAAGAATTGCTGTTAAAGACGGATTGTAGCAAACCATCAGCTGTGAGAAATATTAGATCAGTTCACATTTTCATCCCCTATAATGTTTCCTCTCACCAACAACAAGCAGTGATCATGGACAGGGTGAGGAACTAAGACGCAGAGTAAATTAGAAAGTTGCCAAACTTTTTATTTGACAATGATTAAGCTTTGCAATGAGCCGGAAACCTTCTTAAGGCTCTAATAGGAAGTAAAGTACAGTGGAGTGTCAGAAGGCCGAGCAAAATGCTGAAAGATGTTTATCATTTTCTTTTCAACAAAACCGCATCTGTCATCAAGACAAAGCCATTCCGTCTCATCGGGAAGGGTTCATTCTGATATTATGAGGGGGAGATGGTGCAGGCTCAGCTATTATTCCAAGTGTTCAGGAGATACGCATCTGCTCCTTTGATGACCACTTGTCTGACAACCCCATGTTCATCACCTCCTTTCAATCTTCTTTAAGATATCACTTCCTGTGTGCCACACTTCAGAGGTCGGTGATGTAATCATGTCTTATCCTCATGTGCTCATTCCATCTTTGGTGTACTTACACAAAGCTGTCAAGGAACAGACAAAGGAGAGGAAGGATCATAGAGAAACCACAGGCTGCGAAATTACCTGTACTTCGTCAAACAGTTAGTGCCAGGGGTGCAGCTACTAGATCAAGACCCAAGCGCAAAAGTTTAGCTTGGGCCCCCCTACTGCCCTTCAACACCCCTTCTTCTCCAGTTCCTTTGCATGGCTACCGGCTGTGGATTGCTCCTAACAAATACACACATATATAATCAAAATGCATATGTATAAGAGAACCTTTATAACATGACGGCTCAGCTCTAGTAACCGCTATATCACACATGTTAAACACAAAGCCAGTAGGCTGAGTCATTTTATTTGGCCCACTGGCCGTGCAGCAAATTAACAAGCATTCTGCGCACCCAGTCTTCAGTCTGTGACAGCTGACCTCTCCCTTCCGGTGTCTGCATGTGCCATCCTGTACGCAACGCAAATGCCAGGGGGAGAGGTTAGCGGTCTCAGATTCAGCAGTGGCTGCTTAGGTTTAGAGCTGCTCGCTGGGTGAGTGAAATTAGTGCTACTAGGACTATTCTGGGGGTCTTCTATTACTCCTGGGGCTAATGTAGGGGACACTATTACTACTCGGGCTACCATTATGGGGGACACTTACGGCTGATGGCACTATGGGAGTCACTATTACTACTCTGGCCACTATGGTGGTCCCTATTGGGGTCACTATTACTACTGGGGACACTGCTAGTATACAGTCGTATAATTACAATCGGCCCTTTGAAGGCAACCATAAGGCTGATGTGGCCCTTGATGAAAATGAGTTTGACACCTTTTGCTCTATATAATGCAGTCACTACCAGATACGAGTACTACACAGTATTAGCTATTAAGTTGTCATTACCGCCACTGACACAGATGGAGGAGTTGGGTCAAGCTATACACGATGTGCAACTTGCCAGATGGCAGAGGCAGCCTGACCATGAGCAAGAAGGAAGCAAAGTTGTAGAGTGAGCATAGTTTTGGAGTGAAGGTGTATGGGCAGCTTTACGATGTGAGGGGGTTAATGTGGTGGTCTAGACCTGGAAAATGTAAATATCCGATGGGAGCTCACTGCATTGTTGATTCATAGCTTTCAATGATTCCCTACTGGTAATAAAAATATTCATTTTTTTACTTAAAGGGGTTGTCTCGCGAAAGCAAGTGGGGTTATACACTTCTGTATGGCCATATTAATGCACTTTGTAATATACATCGTGCATTAAATATGAGCCATACAGAAGTTATTCACTTACCTGTTCCGTTGCTGGCGTCCCCGTCTCCATGGCTCCGTCTAGTTTCGCTGGCTTCTTGCTTTTTTAGACGCGCTTGCGCTGTGCGGTCTTCTGCCTGGTGAATGGGGCCGCTCGTGCCGGAGAGCTGCTCACCGCGTCGTCATCGTAGCTCCGCCCCGTCACGTGTGCCGATTCCAGCCAATCAGGAGGCTGGAATCGGCAATGGAACGCAAGGAAGGAGAAGAAAATACACGGTACACCATGGGAGAAGACCCGCGGTCCACCGTGGGAGAAAACCAGCGGCGCCATCTTTAAAAGAAGAATAGAAGAAGCTGCAGAACGCTGATGCAGGTAAGCGCAATGTGCTTTTTAAAAACTAACCCATGTTTTTTTTTTTAACAGGGCAGAATGCGGGGGTAAGTGAAAAAAAATTTTTTCGCTTTCGCCGCGAGACAACCCCTTTAACTTAATGTTTTATCTTGATGGGAAGGGGGGACCCAGGTGCTAGGAGCCAGTGCATCTCTACTCCAAGGTGTTTCAGTGTGGATAGGGTGGGTGAATGGAACTGAATGATTTCAATAGACTATGCACCCCCAATCCATACAGTAGATTGGGCTCATGACTGTTTTGGAGACAAATGGTCACAGATTATATCATTTTGAGCTGAAAAATAACAGACCAATGCCAAGCCTGAACCTGAGAGTTCCCATTATGAGTCAAAGAATGTAGCAGAGCAGTGTGGTTTTGCTTATGAACTGAAGCAGCAATGCAAATAGTAAAGGGGTTGTCCAATCAAAATATGTTTTTTTAAAGACTCAAAATGGTGAGAAATAAAAAATGAGTCTGTCATACTTATTTACTGATCCCCTACCAGCCTTGCTTCCCAGGTCCCCTACCAGTATCTATGTCCTGGTCCATCTTGACATATACACTTTAACTAAGGTGTTCCTGAATCTTTGACTTGTAGGGTAGATAGATAAATAAATATTCTACAGGTCCGAAATACATCAATTTATTTTTTTACATTAAATCAGTCCAGCAAGTAAAGTTAAATGGGTTGAAGGTTCAAAAGTAAGTTAAAAACAAACACATTTTGAAATTTTAATCTTAAATGCAACAATTGTCTGAATTTCTGATTTTAACCAAAGAGCTTATTTAACACATCAAGCACAGAGAGCTAATTATGGTTTGAAATTGGATACAAACGATTCTTACAGATGTTTAAACTTTTGTAGACTACTTTCAAACCATCTGATTCTACATAAACAGTGCTGTAACGGACTGCATTACAACAACCTCTAGGTCAGGATTTGAACAGTTTTGCTCTTCAGGACAGAGCATATTGCTATCCTAATAACAGGAAAAAAGCAATTCAGCAGGGAGCAACACACACGCACACACACACACGCACACACACACACACACAAATATATATAAAAGCTAATTTGAACATTTGTGATCACTAACTAATTTATTAATTAATGGCCAGGAGAGATATGCAAGTCTTAAAAAATGTACACAAATTCTACAATCTATGAATAAATCTTATTGCCTGCCAATCTCAAACTTAACCTATTAGCTAGTGATCAGTATGTTCAGTGTGGTTTACAATGGAATGGCATTTTCATTCGCTAGAAACAATGTCACTTTTGTCCCTCTTTGGTATTATACCTCAAGTCAATGGGACTAAAATGCAATACTAAAAACAGTCTATGGACAGAAGTGGTGCTGTTTCTGGAAAAAAGCAAACTCTTTTTTTCTAATCCCCCCAAAAATCAACAATTACATGATAACCATCTGTAAAAAATACAATAAAAATGTAAATGATGTCGTTGTTCTAGATATTACTGTGACAGATATAACAATTCTTTTTAATAATCGTTTTTCACAGTTGGATTGTCAAGACATTTACAACATCTATTGGGTTTTCTGAAACTCCCAAAAATTAGAAAAAGACTGGAAATGTTAGAAAATGCTATAAAATAAAAAAGAAGCATTATCCACTTGCTTATTCGATCACTGATGCTCCCTGCTAGGGTGCTGAATGGTTGCCATGGCAGTGGGTCATATTCCTATCTACAATTTACCTGTGTAATAGGACAACAGTGCAAGGATACATTGCAGTACAGTATTGCAGTGTTTTGTCCTAGTGATCAAAAGATTGCAGGTTCAAATCCCAGGAAGGTACTACGAAAAAGTTTAATTAATTTGTTGAAAAAAATATTAAAGTGACCCCCTGGTTTAAGAATTAAAAAAAAATGTAATTGATATCACCATGTCCAAAAACATCAGCACTAATAAAATATAACTTATTCCTCTCATGTATATTGTAAAAAAAAACCTGCAGTATCAGTGGGAACAGCTGTTTTTTTTAGTCACCAAACTTTCATAAAAATGTACTGTATATACTCGAGCATAAGCCTAGTTTTTCAGCACATTTTTCGGTGCTGAAAAAGCCCCCCCCCCCCCCCCCCTCAGCTTATACTCGAGTCAGGGAAGGCTTAAAAAAAAATCCTCCATACTCACCTCCCAGCCGGCGCCTGTGTCTCCGGCAGTGGTGCGGCAGGCTGCTTGAATTCTCTCCGCTGTCATCCTCCGCTGTCCTCTTTGCTCGGCTCTGTCATCCCCCGCTATCAGTGCTGTGTAAGTAAGAGCTGTAATTGGATCAAGCGTCAGCCAATCACAGCCTGTGCTCAATCATTCACAGCCAATCAAGCTGCTTTAGAATTCTCCCCGCTGTCATCTCCCTGCTTGGCTTTCAAGTCCCCTGTTGTCAGTGCTGTGTAAGTAAGCGCTGTGATTGGATCGAGCACTCAATCCAATCACAGCACTTACTTACACAGCACTGACAGAGCCAAGCAGAGAGGACGGTGGGGGATAATAGCAGGGAGGATTCAAGCAGCTTGTCACACAGACACAGACACTGGCTGGGAGGTGAGTATGGAGGTTTTTTTTTTAACCTAGTATATACTCAAGTATAGCTCGGCTTATACTCGAGTCAATAAGTTTTCCCAGTTTTTTGTTGTGAAACTTATTGTCTCGGCTTATACTCGGGTTTGCTAATACTCGAATATATACGGTAATTATAAAGTGATCAAAAAGTCATATGTAACCCAAAATGGTACCCATAAAAATTACATCTCATCCTGCAAAATAAAAAAAAACAAGCCTCATACAACCCCACTGACAGGAAAAAAAAAGTTTTGGATCCTAGAATTTGGCAACAAAAAGCAATTTTTAAAAATATTTTTTTAGTTTTTAAATGTAGCAAAACACAGCAAAAAAACTAATTCTGCAATACCAGTTTTAGGGTGGCTTCAGATGACCGTATATTGGCCGCGTTTCCACGCCCGGACGATATATGGTGTCCCTCTCTGCAGGAGAGGAGGCTGTAAGAGTCGGGAGCAGTGCACTGAGCTGCTCCCTTTCCACTATTTGCAATGGGAGGGGCGGAGCTACGTTTCAGGACTTGGCTCTGCTACGTCCCGCCCCCTCTCATTGCAAATAGTGGCGAGGGGCGGAGAGGGGGCAGGATCTCAGTACACTGCTCCCGGCTCTTCCAGCCTCCTCCCCCTGCAGAGAAGCTCACCGTATATCGGCCAGGCGTGAAAACCCAGCCGATATATGGTCCTCTGAATAAGCCCTTAAGGGGCTATATGAACTTCCGGTTTGAACACCCCCCCCTCTCAAAACTGAAAAACTGCGCAATTGCTTATTTTTCCATTTCCCCCTACCTAGCAGTTTTTTTTTAAGTTTTTCAATACATAATAAGATACATTATTTGGTATTATTCAAATCTAGAACTCGTCAGGGAAAAAACAAACCGTCATACGGCTCTGTCTATGGAAGAGAAAAAAAGTTACAGCTCTTGGAAGATGAGGATTAAAAAAATGGCTGTAGTGTTAAATAGTTAAGTAATATCCATCCTAAAGTCCTGATCTGTAAATTAACCTCATCACGTTACAGTTATGCAGTTACCTGCTTGTAATATTAGCGACTGCGAAAAGATTAGGCAATATCACCCAACCGTCTGCACCAGGACACATTTCCTCTCAGGTCTCTATGTAGTTCCTTGTAGGTAAAAATATCAGGCATGTGTTTATATAAGATGAAACGACCCAACGAAAATTGTGACACTTCCCACGAGAGCTGGTTTCCTGAATAATGTAACTTTAAACTGAAATGAGATAATGTCAGTATCATGTTTTAGACTCCAGAGACAGGACATGGTCTAAAAACATCAATATTTTCCCAGAACATAAAACCAGCCACCTTTACACGCTCGCCACTGGCCCTGAGTCAGCCGGTACATAATTCATTGCCCACACCATAGAACTGTTATCTGATATTAACATAACTTCCCTCACCACAAGTTCCCTGTATTGATACCGTTTTACAGCCACCAGTAAGGAGGAAACCAAAAATACCACAAGAATCTTTTTCACTTTCTACTGTTTTCACTGAAATTGAATTTCTTTTACAATAATTCACATTTTTGCTTCAGCGCACCCATTGACTGCTTTTAGGAAAGTCTCCTAAGAATGACATTACAAATAACACTAATGTTGAGTGAACCGAACCAGTAGAACCCTGTTTTGGGTTGAACATTGCTAAAAGTTTGGTTTGGAGAGAACTTGAACGTTAGATGGTTTGTTTCAGCCCGACCTAAAACTAATATTGAACACTGTCAGTGGTGGTGTGGATCAGTGGTTAGCATGAATGCCTTGAAGCGCTTCGGTCCTAGGTTCAAACAGCATCTGTATGGAGTTTGTATGTTCTTGTTGTCTTTCTTTTTTTTCTCCTCCAGAGAAGAAAGAAGCAGCAGCATGGTGGCTTAGTGGTTAGCACTGTTGCCTTGCAGTGCTGGAGTACCAGGTTAAAATTTGACCAAGGACAACATCTGCATGAGGTTTTACAAAGGCCATGCAGATGTTGTCCTTGGTCAGATTTGAGCCTAGGACTCCAGTGTGGCAAGGCAACATAGCTAATCACTGAACCATATTCATCAAATAACCATCACCACTGCTGTTAGACGATATTCAATAATAATTTTACTGTAACAGAAAAGATAAAAAGTTCTTCATAATTAGTTGAAGAAAGCGCTGATCTGGCACAGAAGCATGTTACTTTAATAAGGTTCTCTTCTTTATTCCCAGACTGGATCCTCCTTGGCGACAGCACTGTATCACCTAGTTTTTTTTCCCTGCTTGATCTTGCAATACTACTTATAGGGGGTTTTATGAACTTCTGGTTTGATTCAAACTAATTCAGAAAGAACCAAACTTTTTGAAGAAATTCCTCTAACCAGCCAAACCAAGCATTTTAAACGTTTGCTCATCTCTGAATAACACCATGGGAATCTGATGAGTTATCACAATGTTCCCAAAGATCGTCTACCTCCTTGGGATTAAGGGTTAGGTTAAACATGTTATAAACCTTCTGTACCACTCTTTAGCATAGGATTTTTACATGTTTACGGGATGTCAACTGACCCGTGTGTCTTGGCAAGATTTCACTGCCAGTTGTGGAGTTTTATCATGCAACAGTGTGGAGAGTATACCAAGAATGGTGAGACTGAGAAAATACATCCGGCGAAAGGGACTCCTGTGGACATAAACAACTCGCCCAGAGGCGGAACTTAAAGCTTCTGGGCCCCGGAGCAAAACCTGTAACAGGGCCCCCAACTATAATGCTTTTTTCACAGTACTGGGCTCCCAATATGGAGAAGAGAGGCCTTATGGGCCCCCTAAGGCTTCTGGACCTGGGTGCAACCGCATCCCCTGCACCCCCTACAGTTATGCCCCTGAACTCGCCGATGAAAGTGGACAAATGAGGATGTTAAGAATTGTTCTGGCAAACAGGCGGTCCACAGTCAAGCAAGTTGCCACTGAATACAGCCCTACTGTGCTAGCTAATGTGTCTAATTGTACTATTCATACTTCCTCGACGGAAATGGGCTATAATAGGAGGAGACCGGTTCCAATGCAATTGTTTTGTAAGAGATGCAGAGGAAGACCATTACTCCGCTCTCCCCCTCTACACCTAGCAGCTCACAGTCACTTGCAGCAGTGGCCGATAACCGCACTAGGCTCCCCCCACTCTGGCCCAAGACTCAGCTGGGTGGAGGAGAGCAATGACTGGCTCTTTTTTTTTGACTCTAGAAGGCAGATTAGTGACACCAAGTTTTACTCCCATTGACTTTAGTGTAAGTTATAATTGAGCATCCTGATTAATGAGGATTATTCCAATAATCACTCATCACTACATAGAATGTGCAAGTTTATAAGACTGGAGAACAAAGACCACCAACAATTCAGGTAGTGTTATGGTTGGGGATGTAGATTAAATAATAAAGTCTTTTGCCGATGGGGTAAATTTCCTATTACACATCGATTATTGACTGCCCCCATTTATTGCAATGAAGTCTGAAATAGTGGAATGGATCCATATTTCTATCTTTATTGTGTTATATCAAAGAGCTACAACTCTTAGCAAATAATATAATCATTTTTACCAAATTTGCCCATCTCTTGTTAGGACAAGTCAGTCACTTATGGGTGTAGTTGGGGATTACGCTGGACCACATAAGGCAGAAAAAGCATAAATGCTTGGGGGGAGGGGATAAGGCAACAAATGGTAGGTACAAAGCATAGGATATCAGAGTAAAGGCAAGTACATATTATAGACTTACCTTAGCACACTACCGAAGGCTTGAACTCCATGTTGGCTATTGATTGTGTGACAATCGATTATAACTATTGTACAACCACAATGTTTCCCTTTGTGCAAGAAGTCACAAGACAATCATAAGAATTCAGTCATGGCTGAAAATCTTGCAATTCTTGTTTAACCTTTCCTACATATGGAAACATTGATTTTGCCATGAACCTTGTACAATAAAAGTGGCTATAGAGTCTTAGACTTAAAAGTGGTTATCTCATGAAGACAATACAGTCCATTTTCACTAGTGGGGCATAAAGAGGTCATAGGGGGAGTTCCCTGATTGGGACAGCCTCTCTATGAGAATAATGGAGAGCTGTTCTCTATGAGGGTGTCGGGAATGGGATAGCCTCAGTGGCAGCAATTTGATTATGTATATATACGATAATGGCATATCCGACATCCATTTCTTCTTCTACTCTTGCAGATACAGCTCCTTACTTATGGAGACATGATGGATTTTACCTATACAATGTGTACAAATTGACAACTACCTTACTGTTTTTAACCAAGGTAACGTTCATTTTTCCCTTCTCCTGGATATACACAACATGGAAATTATAGTAAATGTGATGGCATTAAGTTTTCGTTTCTGTAGTATATTGAAAACTTTGATTCTATCTTTATAACTGCACACTCAAGCCTTTAAAACTTCCTGCAACCTCCAACTTCTTGAATCCGCTCAACCGCGAGTCAATAAAAATGTTAGTGTATGTCCTCATCATTTCCTACATAGACTACTGCAATATCCTTCTTTGTGGCCTCCCATTCAAGACTTTTCTGACCCTCTAATTCATCCTCTTCTTTGTTTTCTGGCTAATACACCATTCCTCCTATTACTCCTCTCCCTCTCCCTTCAGCCAATCTCTTCACTGGCTGTCCATCATCCACAGAGTCTAGTTCAAAATATTATCAATGACCTACAAGGTTATTCACAACCTGTCCCCACCATGCATCTCTGTCTTTAACATGTCCACCATACATCTGTCCTCAACCTGTTCCCCCATACATCTGCCCTAAACCTGTCTCCTTCATAGATCTCTGTTCATAACCTGTCCCCTTCATATATCTCTGTCCACAACCTGTCCCTCCATACATCTCTGTCCACAACCTGTCCTCTCCATACATCTGTCCACAACCTATCCCCTCCATACATCTCTATCCACAACCCGTCCCGTCTATACATCCCTGTCCACAACCTGTCCCTCCATACATCTCTGTCCACAACCTGTCCCTTACATACATCTGTCCACAACCTATCCCCTCCATACATCCCTGTCCACAACCTGTCCCCTCCATACATCTGTCCACAACCTATCCCCTCCATACATCTCTATCCACAACCCGTCCCGTCTATACATCCCTGTCCACAACCTGTCCCTCCATACATCTCTGTCCACAACCTGTCCCTCCATACATCTCTGTCCACAACCTGTCCCCTCCATACATCTGTCCACAACCTATCCCCTCCATACATCTCTATCCACAACCTGTCCCCTCCATACATCTCTGTCCATAACCTGTCCCCCCATACATCTCTGTCCACAATCTATCCCCTCAATACATCTCTGCTCACAACTTGTCGTCTGCATACATCTCTGTCCTCCCGTTCATCTATCCTCAACTTGTCCTCTCCATACATCTCTGTCTACAACCTGACCCCTCCATACAAGGAGAGGAGGAGCAGACATAATACACAATAAGTGCTATATAAAGCAAACATAAGTGAGCTGTATTTTAAGTGCACCGTATTCTAAAGTGTGCTGTTTCTTAAGTGTGTGACTTGAGATTAGTGGACATTGCTGAGTGCATCTTTCCCTATTTTATTAGCTTATATGTGTTTATATAAACTCATAGTAATCTTTTAACTTACACATTGTGCTATATATTGTCTTTTTTCCTAGAGCTTAAATACATTGTGTTGAGGGGGTATATCGGAGGGTTATACAGTATTGTTAAACACTGTTATATTTAAAAGCACATATAGTTTGCTTGTGGGCTTTAGTCTCTATTGCTTTGCACAGGTAATTAATTAGTGGCAGGGTTACCTATTCAGGGTGTCATAAATTGTATCTGTGGAACTTCCTGTGTCCTTTCCAAACAGAGGAGGTGCAGGAACATGAGATATAAGAGCTATGCAATCACAAGTGATTAATTAAAGGTGGGGTTACCCAATCAGGGTGTGATAAATTACATTTGTGGACCTTCCTGTATCCTTTCCAAACGAAGGAAGAGTATCTCAGATAAGTGCTCTATAAAGCAAACTTAAGCCTGGGAGCTGTATGCTAAGTGCACTATATTCTTCAGTATGCTGTCTCTTGAGCATGTGACTGTGGATTAATGATTTTGGATTCAGGGACTTTGGAAGAGTCTTGAGTTTTGAAGCAGTATTGTCAGCCTGCCATCATGGTCTCTGAAGTTATGAATGTCATTCACTGATTGACTGTGAATGATCGAGCGCCGGCTGTGATTGGCTTGTGCTCGATCCAATCACAGCGTTGACAGCGGGGGATGACAGAACCATGCAGAGAGTACAGCGGGGGATGACAGCAGGAAGAATTCAAGCAGCTTAGTGCATCGCCGCCGGGAACACAGGGTATGGAAGAGCCTTGGCTCCTGAGCCTGCTACATAGACTACCTGCAACCAATACATTTATGGAGAGCAGTTGTTAACAGGTTTAACTTTTCTCATATTAACAGCACCATGGAATTAATGGCGTTTTAATCTAAATAATAATAATATAATCTTCTTTATATCAGTGATAACTGCTTCCAGCTTGCAGGAAAGGGAAGTGGCCCATTGTCGTTGTCTGTTTTACCAAGAAAAGAGAAGTAACATTGTGCAATTTCTCAGTATGTGAAGAATATTGGTAATACTCATTTACATTCAACGTCTAACCAATGCATAGAAATGTACTAAATATGATCTAGCCTGCCATCATGGTCTCTGAAGTTATGAACCGATATGGGATATGAGAACTTGAGTATTTGGCATTATTTGTGTAAAGGAATGAGAAAAAAGGGTCTTCTTTTTTCAAGAAAAATTGTTCCTCTTGTCCATGGGTTGTAGTTCCATTCCATTCACTTGAATATGGCTGAGCTGTAATATTGGAGACAGCCCATGGACATCTCTGAAAGGAAAGCTGACCCTTTTCCCCAATCCAGTCAGGCAATACCATTGAATGGTATCGCGGTACAGCTTTGGAATAGGACCAGAGTATCTGGGAACTTTCTCTCTGGCTCAAAAAAAATAACAGCTGGTTGTACTTTGCTGGTTGTAATCTCTGGACTTGTACTAGCCTCAGCACCTATATCCCAGTGTGAAGATTTCCCAGCTATTCCGGTACTGATAGTGATGTCGAGGCCATGTTGGTAGCATTCCGGTCTCTCCGAATAGACTCAGTACCATTGCACTAAGAGTTACTGGCCTCTGCCAGCTGGACACTTTCTGTAATAGGCTCTGCACAGAGCACTCCATTTGGCCTATCCTCAGCTGCAAGGACAAGTATTGGACTTAGAACAGCCGATTGCGAGACTGCTTTGGAATCATCTTCACATTCTTTGCTTGAGCTTAACTTTATTGCAACAAAAGTCAGTCTTTTATCTCATATCAGGGCACAATTTTTAGGATAGGCACCTCAGCATTCACATCAGCACTTTTCTTCACTTTGACCTGTTGGCTCTCTATCTGGCACCGGAGCCTTACTTCTGTTGGGATTACCAATTCTCTCTCTCTCCAACATCAAGGAACGCCTGTCTCTCTTGTAGCTCCTCTAATCAATATCCCAAGGTACTCTTGTCAAAGTACAGGCACTATTCACATATATCTGCCACCAAATGTGACTCTGGGGTATCTGAATGGTGGGAGCTCCAGGCACCTTTTTACCCACAATTGGCTTCTCTTCTCTGTACTTGGCTCTTCTTTTCCTCTCTGTTAGGAACACATGGGAGTGTCCTTCATTTATTGCACCCCTGACTAAAATGCAGTATGCACAAGCCACTTTTCTGGACAACTCCTCACTCTTCTGCCCCTTTCACACTTTGGGGTTTTATAGCCTCTATTGGCCTTTTAACAGGGGCATAATTATAGGGGATGCGGTTGAACTCAGGCCCAGGAACCTTAGGGGGGCCATAAGGCCTCTCTTCTTCATATAGGGAGCCCAGTACTATGAATAAAGCATTATAGTTGTGGGCCCTGTTACAGATTTCGCATTGGAAGCGGACCTTGAAGCTCCTGGGCCCTTGCCCTCATGCACACACTGCTACAGCACCCTGCTGTGCACCTTTACATCATGACAGGGCATTTTCAATTTTTTTTAGAGGGACAGAGTTCTTGAATCTTAATACTAAACAAGTTTTTAACAATAAACACCTCTTCGCCTGGACAACACCTTTAATTACTCCATATGTAATTTTTGTACTGATTTGTGTAAGTACTTTCTTCTGGAATAAATACCCTAAACTGGTAATTATTTTTCACTATGCTTATTATGCATTAGAGGAGTGAGGGAGCCCCTCAGGGGGATTATGGGACTTGTGTTCTGATTTTGTGCTATGCTATATTTTGTTTTGTGTGTTTCTTTATTTGCAGGTTGAAATTGGGGATGAACTTTTACGTTTTTTATTATGTCTTTTCCGCCTGTTGAAATACTTTATGTAATAGGGACCAATGTCATGTTGTAAGGTGCAGTGCTTCTTGGGTGCTTTAGATTAGTGTTTCTCAACTCCAGTCCGCAGCGCCCCTGACAGGTCATGTTTTCAGGATATCCTATAGTAAGAACCCCTGTGGCAATGTCTGAGGCACCGACAATAATTACATCACCTGTGTTACACTGAGGAAACCCTGAAAACATGACCCGTTGGGGGAGCATGAGGACTGGAATTGGGAAATACTGGTTTAGTTCAACCATGCCATATCCAATATAGCACTGGGGAGTAACAGCCTAAAAGCCATGATTGGTGGACATCCTCGTGGTAATTAGCCTCAACCAGCATGAGAACATAATGAAGTGAATGCACTGGGTTACTCATGTGGACTCCTGGTGAAGCCATATCAGGGGTTTGTTTTTCCCACCTAAAAAGTAGTAGCCAGTGTGTGACAGCTGGGAGCGACAGCTATGCTGCTGCAGTTGGTGCCAGCCCACTTGAACATAAACTTACATTCGCCCCAATATACCTATTATTCCTTCATCGCACACAAGAAAATATTAGGTGATCATAATAAGATTAGTTAAGAAACCAACCCTATTAATAAAGTCTTTTTTATTTTCTGCCCCATGAAACGGTGCTGCCGTAGGCCTATGCCTAGTTTGCTGATTAGGAAAAAAAGTTCTATTCGTACACAGCCCTGCTTGACCTACACTGGCAGTTTGCTTTATGCCTGGACTACACAGTGAATTTTTGTAGCACTGCTGCTTGACTATTTACCTATTAAGTGACAACTCTGTCCACAAGACTATACCTTGAATGCTGTCGTTAAAAGACCTGTAAGGAGTCATCAAGGTGGTGGAGCCAATCCTCAGAAGAGTCACATTGAGCCATCCCATTCCTGGCTTGACTAACGTCCTGCAGAACACATACATCATCAAAAGCCACCTCTGGTCGCATCCAGCCTTCTGTAAGGAAGCTAATGCTTGGGTGTCCTTGGACCTTCCGACAGGACAATGGTCTCAAGCATACCTCAAAGTCCACCATTGCTAGGTTTCAGAAGAAGTTCTAGAAGATTCTGCAAAGAATCTACTTTGAGGACTGTGTTTTCGGAACGTGTTTTTATGCCTGCAAAATGTGGCAAAGTGAAGCCATTGATTTCAGTGGTTTCGTTTTCATGAGCCTGTTTCTTGCAAGATATTCCTACACACGAAAAAAGATAGGTCTTGCCCTATCTTTCTGCTTTTTTCTGAGCACAATAGTATAAAGTTTGAAAGAAATCTAAATCACATCAACATTTGGTGTGACCTCCAGTTACCTTCAGAACAGCATCAATTCTTCTAGGTTCACTTGCACACAGTTTTTAAAGGAACGCGGCAGGAAAGTTGTTCCAAACATCCTGGAGAACTAAGCAGAAATCCTTCTGTGCATGTCGGCTTGCTCAAATCCTTCTGCCTCTTCATGTAAGCCCAGACAGACTGGATGATGATGAGATCAGGATCTGTGGGGCCATATCATCACTTCCAGGACTCCTTGTTCTTCTTTACGCCACAGATAGTTCTTAATGAAATTAGTTGTATGTTTGGGTTTTGTTGTCCTGCTGCAGAATAAATTGGAAGCCAATCAGACGCCTTCTATTTTTGAAACCATTCTTACTTTTTTTGCAGCATTTTTTCCACACCTGCCTAAAACCTTTGAAAATGACTGTAAGCCTCTCCAGCCATATGACTGTATGGTTTTTGCCCTATACAAAGAATACATCATATGCCATATGCATGAGGCCCAATTGCAACTTGTAATCAAGCCAAATCTGTTGATTTTTTTATGGGGTTGAATACTTTTGCAATCTATATAACTAAAAAAAGTTGTGCACAGCTCCAAATGTAAAAAAAAAACAAAACAAAAAAAAACGCCGAAGCGTTGGATATTTTGCACTGTACTTGACCAATAAATTTTCCCGAATTTTCTATGTTTGTTGCAATTGAACAGCTGAGCTGGAGGTGTCTAGAAGCATAGACGCTTTACACTAGTCCCAGCCTAGTATTCACTGTACTCATACATAGAAAGACATTGAGTGGCTGAGCCCTAATAGATGGAGACACACCGCTGCGCTGCCTGTAATCACATCGCTTCATGTTTTCCCTCTGTTAGGGAAACACTGACTTTCCTGGGGAATGGTAAAGGTTTTGACAGCACATTCTTTCTTTTCTGCTCAACCAGTCAATGGTCAATACAGTCAGTTAGGATTTGACATGGTCAGATGGAAACAGAGACCGTGCATAAGAGGGAAAATACTACAATTAGCTCTTTCACTGCTGCTGGTACAACTAATAAAGAATTCACACAGATAGCTGGACCGCCGCACCGCCATGAAACCTCACAGCCTTCCTGCATGTCACATGCTCAGCCTGAATGCGAAGTACAGTCCTCGAGCGAGCCGCCGCCGTTGTGTTTGTGCAATGCTTAATAAAGCAAATCTGTCATGGCAGGGCACTTCATTTCTTTTGGAGCTTTCACACTGCAGCATCCATCAGAGGTCTACATCCGGAGGAGTTCCCATCGTACACCTCTATCTAGTTCTCCGAAAATACGTATGGAGAAATAGAACGGAGAATTATGGAGTCAATACTATTAGATAAACTAAAGTTGGAATAAAAACATGAAAGCAAACTTTTAGTAAAGTTTTCTTTAGACTTTTTATGTTGTTTTAAACTTTTTGCTATGGTTGAACGACTGTCGGAGAAATTTTCTATGTAGGACAATTCTAATATGCAACATCTCTGCATGGCTTTTTTTTGTGGATACATCCAAATTCACATTGAAAATCAATGTATGGTATGTTGTTGTGTGTAGTAAATTGGTACAGAATATGCCATAGATGTCTAGTAGGTCAGAGCTTCCCTCTTACCCGGTACCCTCAACTATTCTGGTGGGAGCATCTAGGTAGAGAGTAAATGGAGGACTGTTTCCATAATTGCTGTCTGTCTCCGAAACTTTCACACATTTCAATGGAAAGAGCTACTGTACACATACTGCATCTTTGACCGTCTCTTCATTCAGGCTGTGGAACCCATTCTCCTGATATGTGAGGGCCCCGGGGGTGGTGCCATTTTTGTGTGTGTATGTATGTATATATATATATATATATATATATATATATATATATATATATACAGTGCATTTGGAAAGTCTTCAGCTGTGACCTTTTGCAAATTAAAACAAAATTTAAAGTTTGTCCCCCCACCATTCTGCACTCAATACCCCATAATGACAAAGTGAAAACAGAATGATAGAAATCTTAGTAATTTTTTTAAAAAGCAAAAACTTACATGTTGCACTGACATAAGTATTCACACCCTGCAGACAGTATTTAGTTGAAGCACCTTTGGCAGCAATTACAGCCTCCAGTCTTCTTGGGTATGATGCCACAAAGTTTGTTCACCTGGATTTGGAGATTTTCTGCCATTCTTCTCTGCAGATCCTCTAAAACTCTATCAGGTTCGATGGGGACCATCTGTGGACAGCCATTATCAGGTCTCTCCAGAGATGTTCAACTGGATTCAGATCAGGGCTCTCATTCACACAGTTATCTCTAAGCCTCTCCTGTGTTGTCTTGGCTGCATGCTTATGGTCATTGTTTTGTTGGAAGGTGAACCTTCTCAACAGTCTGAGGTCTGTTTCGGTCTGGATCAGGTTGTCACTAATAATATCTCTGTAATTTGCTCCATCCAGCTGTCAAACAACAGTGACCGGTTTTCCTGTCGCAGCTGCAGAAAACAACCCCAAGCTTCATGCTGCCACTACCATGCTTCACTGTAGGGATGGTATTGGGCAGGTGATGAGCGGCGCCTGGTTTCCTCCAGACCTAATGCATAGAATTGATGCCAAAAGGTTCAATCTTGGTTTCATCAGACGAGAGAATCTTGTTTCTCACAGTCTGAGAGTCTTTAGGTGCTTTTTGGCAAACTCCAGGTGGCTTTTATGTGTCTTTTATTGAGGAGAGGCTTCTTTCTGGTCACTCTGCCATAAAGCCCAGATTGGTAGAGGCTGTGTAGTCTCCCAGCGGGCACTGCAAAACACACACAGCCCACTTGTCCTGTCTTACCTGTCTGTATGCCATCCTTGGATACAGAAGGTGCCGTCTAAGGGAGAGATTCTGTGTCTCCCCTTCTGATGTAATCTATGAGCTCATTCCTGATGTCCGCTGGCTCCTCATTGGCTGACAGTCAGGTTTAATCTTACTGGTGCAGAGCTCAAGGGCAAGGAAGCAGCTCTATTAGTCCCTATGCAGGAGGAGGAGTTTAGAAAATGCGGGATGGGAAGAGAGAGGTGATAAATAGAAGAGAGACAGAGCAGTTAGTTAGTCATTGTCATAGTCAAAAAGGAGGAGGATGTCAGACAGAGAAAGTGAGCAGTGCAGCATGTTTTGCCCCAAGGTCGAACGCGGTTAACATCCATTCCCTTGGCATCCCACAGCAGAGGAAGAGAAGCATCTCTCCCAGATCCACTTCTACAAAAATAGTGAGTCATAACTTTCTGGTGAAGTCAAAGCCGTGATCAGTCGTCTAGCAGCTTATCCTTCTGATTCAGTTATTCTTCAGTTAATCTAAATCAATTCTTCAGTCAAATCTACTAGTGGGGAAATTGTCTAGTTCATCAATCTACAGTAAATATAATTGAGAAAGTGTTGAAGTTCAAGTGTCATCATTACAACTGTACTTTGCCTGCAGGCTGCACCTATATTTCTGTTCAACTGCATTTTCACCAAGTACTGTAATCCACTGTGTTCATTGCAAATTACTCAAATTAGTAAATCTGCTCACTCTCGGATTACTAATTTACTCGACTTGTCATCATTATTTCTGCAGCATATCATCCGAAGAGTCCAATTAGATTGTGGCGTCACTGTGACAAGGACTAGGCCTCCGGCCATATGTACAGTTAGTGTATTGGGGTATTACAGCTGCAGTGATGGTTGACCTTTTGGAAGTTTCTCCCTTCTGAACACAGGATCTTTAGAGTTCAACCAGAGGGACCAGTGGGTTCTTGGTCACCTCTCTTACCAAAGCCCTTCTCCCTTAGTTTGGTGGGTCGACCAACTCTGGGAAGAGTCCTGGTGGTTCCAAACTTCTTCCATGTAAGAATTATGGAGGCTACTGTGCTCTCGGGAACTTTCAGTGCAGCAGAATTTTTTTGTAACCTACTCCAGATCTTATAGTCTGAATAAAGATTGTTCTATTTTGTTATCTTTTTTCTTTCGGCCATATTGCTACCTGATAAACTGTACCTAATTGTTGCACCTGTTGTGCCTAAAAGAATAAGTTTATGAATCGTACCCTGGTATTTCCAATCTCCCTGCCCAGCGTCCTCCTTCCGTCTGACCAAGTATTAACTAGATACAGCTACCCCAGAGAGGCCCGGGTAGCGGACAGGCTGATGAAGGACCACCAGGTTTGCCGCCAGAACACCAGGTAGGACCACCTACCAGGGACAGCCATGCCCATCCCGCACTGGTGCCTGAGGTCCCATTTCACTATGTTGAATTAGGTGATAGGACCCTTATAAAGGAGGCTGCTTTCGAAAAGATGAAAAAAAAGTTTTATAGGATATAAGATATTAGCCGATCAGGTTCTTTTATTGCATCCATTATGGTACCACAGTTTGGGCAGGTGTTAGTTTTTTTTTTTACCTGGCACTCAGGTATTGAAGAAGAATTCACTGCCAATTACACACATAATTACATGGTGCTCCTTGACAAAATAGGATTGACTGTCATGAAAAATACGTGTGATTAAGGGAATAAAAGGAAAATTCACAGGGTGTGTAGAGCGCCACGGCTCCCACTATTAAGCACAAAGATGTGTCCCGCAGTAAAGCCAAACTAATAGCCTTTTTCTTCCTCTGATCCTCTAAGTAAAATAACTCAGCCAGCTGTTTGTGCGTTTCACAGCCAACTTCCAGCTATGTACTTTTCATTGTCGCCGCACTTCCAGCCTCCATTATCGTTATTATTACACCTATTATGTGTTCAAATCTAGGGCCTCGGTGAAAGGGAACAGAGAACGAGGACAAGGCAAATTGTCCGCGAGGACAGCTAAATGTATGATCAATTACTGGTGATATCTTCAATTTTAGGTAGAAGCACTATTTAAAGGGGTTATCCTCCTTTAGCCTAGAGTGAGTGTCCACCATTAAACACAATTTTTTATATAACTAGCTCCAACAGTATGCCCCAATTAATTTCTTGATATTTTCCATTGTGGTTTGGCTGCTGTGTTAACCGTGTATGAGGGTTGGGGTAGGACTCCCTTTATTTTCCCCTATGTTATAAGAATCGTGCAATATGTTATATTTGCAATGTTCTATTTTTTAAGTACATGTGCCTTTACGAGGGTCTTGGCCTGGTTAGAGCGGACTGGCGAGGTCAGGTGGGCCGGGCGGGACCTGAGGTCCTGAGATGTGCGCAGTAGACTGGCGGTAGCTGTGTGGTGAGGAACACCTGAGCGAGAGAGGGTGTCTCCAATGCATATGGGAGAGAGGAAAAGAAGCAGTTCCTATTGTTTAAGAGAATATTCCCTACAGAGGTCCTGAGGCTACCTAAATGTGTCCTATGAACAGTAAGTGACTGTGTGGGGAAGGGAGTCAAATTCCGCAACAGCCAGTCGGGCGTTTCACCGGGTTGCACCGTCTTGGAGAGAGAGACCTTATTATCCATATTACCGTTCCAAATAGAAGGATGTTCTCAGATCTTATGGAAATCTATGTCATTGTCCAAGTCTCTATTGGTGGTTAAACTGAATGACAACTTTATTAGAGACTCTCATCCAGTAATGTGTTTGACCTCCTTTCACCTTCAGAACTGCAACAATTCATCATAGCATAGATCTCATTAGGTGTTGAAGTTGTTCTGCAGGAATATCAGCCCATTTGGACAGGAAGCTTTGTTAGTTTCTGCAAATTAGGTGGAGTCCTGGCATGTTCTGATCAGCTGACAGGAAGGGGTCATCATTTCATGCTGCTTGTGCCAAATTCCGACCTCCCATCAGCAACAGAAATGTGGATTAATCTGACCAGGGGATGTTTTTCTACTGATCGGTGATACAACTGTAGTACCCAAGAGTTGAGGTCCCACAGCATTGCTATTACTATCTCATGTGAAATGTATATATGTAGAAGTATATATTGGTATATGGGTGCAATTATGTGTGTACCACTTTATTTGGTCAATTAAGGGTTGACTTTTGGTGTTCCTTCTACCTAACATCGTATGACTTTGCAGAATGGACCCTAATCTGCTCTAGCACCTGTCATTCACCCCTAGCTAGCCTGGGATTGGGTAGAGAGATTTCCCCCTAGCTCAGGATTGATTAGCAGGGAGAGTATAACAGACAGAGAGTGGATAGGGTTAGCCAGTCTAGTCCTGCAGTTCATGGAGAGAAGACAGGCCAGAGATAGAGACCAGGGAGAAACAAGGTAAACATCTTTAACAAAGTCTTCTAAGAAGAGTCTAGTCCAGAGGAACCTGAGATAGAGACCAGGTAAGAACAAGGAAACCATCTTTACTAACTGCCAGTGCGGTGGGGAACTTGAACATCTAAAGTGTGAGTACGAAACCACGTTTATGCTGGAGAGACAGTGGAGGAGAGAGAAAGGAGAGCAAAGGGAAACAGAAGAAAAAAAGAAGGAACCAAATCAGTGAATTATGTTGTCTGTGGCCTGAAGCCTTTTCCCATCACCAACATACTGCACTGAGGTACCACACTAACATTTCAAGGACAAGGACTACTACCCTCATTATTGTTTGTTTCTCCACTTTTTGTATATTTATTATTTTTGTCTGGAATGGGTCCCTACCCATATACAGAGTGGCGACACGACAAACTAATTAATATCTTCCCCTACCCGACTCCGCGGGAAGCAAGCCATAACAGCTGCCTATTTTGTTATTTTTATTATGTTATTTATTATTTTTACCACTTTTACCGTAGTTAGACCGGCCTGTTTTTCCACTCTGCGGGGAGGAGCAGCAGAACCATCGTGACTACCATCTCAATTTCCCCTCACTGCATAATATCTCCTAGGTTTGGGTCACTACACAATTTATGCACTCTTTTCTCACCGGGTCTTGTCTTTGCAACAGAGGAACAGAGAGCAGCCTGCGAACTGCGGCTGCTGGCCTCACCCACTCCCGGTCCCAGATGTGGCTGGAAGAAGGGGGACGGGAAGCAGAACATGCGTATGTGGGCACCATTCTGAAGCTCCATGTTGCCTGAGCCTCTTAGAGGATTTACATGGAGGCTTTGCCCCCACCAGTGAGGTAGCAGTGATGTAATTAGCACATCACTGCTACAAACACCCAGCCCCTCTTTTAGGGGAATGTGAATAGGGCTAAGCCCTCCCTCTGCCCAGAAAATGCGCTGAAGATTTTGGCGCCCTGGAGGCGCGATATAAAATGGCTGGAGCTACATCACAGACCCTGATGAGAGGGCAACAGCAGTGAGAGACCCTGAGGCAGGCCAAGCCAGAGCATGGTGGCTGCGATTTCAGGAGAACATCCATAGAGATAGCATCCACCGTGAGCCCTGAATAACCTGGGGCGAAGATGGAGAACCAACTGCATCCCTGGGGTCAAGCACCCTCACTGCAGCAATGGTGCAAAAAAATTGCCATGGACGCTTCTGAGAAACAATGTGAGAGCGAGCAGCATGATAGGTTCCATAAAATAGTGAACAAACTACAACCTTTGGTATCATAGAAGGTCAACACCCTGGCCAGGATGGGGGCAAAGGGACTCACAGGACTGTAGTTATATGACAGCATAAGCATAAGTTAGTAATAGTGCCAAGGTTATCGGGTTAATGCAAGGCTGTGCAGGGGTTAATGATGTTATGTACAGTGGTTATACTAAAGTGTGATGTATCTGATGGAGTGTAATGCATATGAGGTGTTTATAACGCAGTAAATGTAATGGCACAGTAAGGCACCTACTAGATCAGCAGTATGGTTTAGCGTGAAGCAATAGGATTTAGGAAATGTGTAACATGGTAGAGAAACCGCTAGTATGATGATGATGATGATGATGATGACATGACGACCTCTGGCTATTTTTAGTGACATCTACGACTTATGCATTCTGTAAGTGAGGACGCTGCTCCTACGGGACAGTGGAGGTCAAGGCCTACTCTCATATTTGAAATGGATGTATGTAGCAGCTATGCTGCAGATAACAGACAAAGGATACTGATAATTATGTGGAGTTGTGATGAAAACACCATGTGCCATGCTGCTGCCAGGAGGAACTAATGAGGAACTGGATGTAAACGTTGGAGAAAGACGCCAAGCGATGAGAGGTACTGTAGCTTTAAGAAATAGTTTAATTTCAGTTATTACACAATGTTAAAGTAACACAAACCCTCCTAAGGAGAGAGAGACTAATTATTATGCAAAAGTTCAGTAAAGTTATATCTTTGTAAAAATGTGCCGTCTCTGTTAGCGTCCGTCATCGCCGCACCATCCTGAACCTGTGTCACACCACCACCCGCGACATAGACACAGGGTAAAGGGATAAAAATCTGACTGCCTGCTGCCACCATCAGGGCTGGCATCAGCACCTGGTAAATCCTGGTGGGTGGTGGGGCTCACTGCGCTTGGGAGGGCCACCTCACATGCCACCTGACTGAGGAGGCATGGCTGACTGAAACATAAGGAGCGCTGCACCCCGACTGTCCGTCACTCTCTGCGCTAGTATATCGCATGCAGCCCTCAGCGTATTCCGCCTCTTTCGGTGTGGGCGGGCTGGGCAGCGTAATGTTGATCACTTCTTAACTTCTTGGACTGCTAATTTGCATATGGCGCAGAATAAACATAAGGACTAATATCTGGACAGTGGAGACACGCTGAAAAGAAATAGAGGTATCAATATGTTTCACATAACAGCGCACATTTCATAGTATTCCGCTTGTAGCCCCAAAATTAGGTGACAGACTTAAAAAAAAATAAATACACGCTGTCCCACAGGAAATAAACATACGGCTATTTTCCCAAAAAGCACGGCATCACTATATGCATTGGGAATTCTGAACGCAGATCCGCCCATTAAAAGGGACTAACCCTGTGTGCAGATCCACGGTCATACATTCGCATAGCCGCAGCAGAACCGCAGCACATCAATTCTGCCATATTTCTGTTTTTATCTTATGGCGTTCATCATGCAGGGTAAATGCCATGATAACTTTTTTCTGCTGGTTGGTACGATTACGATGATACCAAAATAAGGCCTCCTTCACATGAGCGCTTTTGCACTCGCATTCGCACGCAGAAATTTGGCCACGGGAAACATAACCATTAAAACCTGTAGGTTTAAATTGGTGCGCTCATACTAGCTGATTGCATGAATTTCTTGCCGCTGGCAAAAATATGTCACCTGCTCTATTTTGGCCCGCATTTGCGCACCTGAGGCTCCATAGGAGTCTACGGTTCGCGCAAAAGCGCCCTTGTTCCGAACAAAATTGCGCTATTCGCAGCCAGGGACTAAGTAGGCAGGTCCGCTTACTTGTTAGAATGCCCCGCCTGTTCAAACATGGTGCAGGTGTCACCCGCGACAATGTGAACAGGGCTGTCAGCGGGGCAAAGAACAGTAAATAGCATGGATCGGCTCGCCAGAGAACGGGATTGGGCTCCATTCAGAGCACAAACACGTCCTCCTCTGGTGAGCATGATTACTGCACGCTCGTTTGAAGGAGGCCTTATTTATTTTCAGTTTTTCCACTTTTGTACAATTCAAAAACTTTTTTAGTGATGAACGAAAGATCTTTTGTCGAACCGATCTTGGACAAACATTTAGACATGGCTGACTTCTTTCCGATGAGCGATCATTTTGGTTGAAATCGTCTATTTTTATCAACTTTATTCAACTTTTTGTGTACGGGCGCATTTATTCTCATTATCTTATTAGAAGCGTTCACTTTTCAGCACTTCCGTGTATTGTCCCATAATATGTCAATTGTTTGGGAACTTTCAATGGGACGTTCTGCAACTTTTCCCAGGGCATCTGCTCCTCCACGGAGCATCTATTTATGGTGGGGAAGTGATCAATGCTTGTGTGTGTTTTGCTGGCGTTATCAAATTTCGGCCTTCTGCCGCCACTGAAGTTAAGAGCGGATTTATGCCTTTAATCTACTGTGCGTGCATGATCCCCAATGTGAGGGCATTCTCTGTAGGGGATATTCAGGCACACAGTGCTGGTCATTGTACCGCAGCAGACATTTGAACATAGTATCCTCATTACTGACCTTCCATGGCCCACAGCAGAGGTCAGAGAGCAGATGATCTTTCATTAGTTTCCTATGACCTAAAATTGTAAGGCAGATGGGTAGTGCCCGAGGGCCACTTAGATTTGTATGGGAGGTCTGTGCTGATCACATATTGTCTTCCAGTGTGACTCCTGACAAAGCTTATATAATATGTTGTAGTGTAGAAATTAGCAGCCATTGTGGGGAACGTAGAGCATTTGACCCCTACCTGACTGCATGTAATTTTAAGCTCGCCCTGCTGTCCGGGTCACCTTTCTTGTATTACCGCCACAGTAGAAGACCTATGGAACTAAAGACTATAATTTACCAATATTGATTATGGCTGTAAATCAGATTTAATCTTAATGCCTGACTTCATGATTATCGAGCTGTTTTAGTCCAGTCTGTAGTTTGTAATCCAGATTCCCATTCACTTACTAGATCATTATAGAACCTTTTTTGGCATTGACCTTCCACTATGAAAGGGTGAACACCGCTGATCGTAATGCTGGAGCTTGGCTAGTGTCAGCACCTAGTAAACCCGGGCTCATTGCCCCTGAGGAGGACCACTCAAAGTTTGGATCAATCCTGTCCTCATTGAAGTCAATAGTATCATTGTCTTAGATACATGGATAGAGTTGACTATGAGAGCAGCACTGCAGGGAGTTGTGTGTTTCCTGCTCCACCAACTGCTGCCTTCTCTGTCACACAGGTGGAACCGTGATGTCATCGTGACATCATCTGCCTGATTTATTCCGCACAATCCTGGCTAGAAGAAGCCAAGGCAGAGAATGGAGGACACTGTTGGAGGGTAATGGAGGTGAGTGAGTTTATTTTACATTATTGCCCGGGCACAGCAGGGTGTATAAATGACTCAGGGACACATTGGGCCCTTGTTAATGACTCAGGGGGTATGGTGGAGCTTACAAATAACTCAGGGGTACAGTGAGACCTTATGAATTGCTCTGGGGGCATAGGAGGACCTATAAATTACTAAGGGGGCACAGAAAGTTCTATAAATTACTAAGGAGGCACAGAGGGGCTTAAACATTTCTAAGCGGGCACAGTGGAGCCTATAAATTATTAAGGGGGCACAGCGGAGTCTATAAATTATTAAAGGGGTTCACTGTGACTCTTTCATCCAGAGGTTCATGCAAACCTGAAACCGGCCCTGTGTGGGATAGAACTGTCTGTTCCTGACTCTGGCTGCAATGACTGCTGGACCTATATCAGCTTTTAGGCGAGGATCCCGAGCGTTGGATCAGTGGTAATCAACCTTTGAGGGCCCATCCGGAGGATAATAGTAGTTCTAGGCCCACTTTATACCACACGAGCATATATGTATTTACCTGCCCCTCAGTGCTGCATATTAGCAGAATGAACTACTGTATGCTTTTTTTGAATAAACATAGGCATATGTCTCTGCTCTTTTTACGCCTGCAAGGCATGTTCATGTGTGCGGTAAACAAAGATGCACCGATTGAAATGGCTGCTTAGTTTAATGAGCTCCATACGTGTTCTTCTTCCTCCGCTATTATGCAATTTTTAACGCATCTCCTAGCGTATTTTGTGTGCATTTGCGCATCCCAATTGACTTCTTTGGGTGCGCAGGAAAATAGAGGATACTGCTTTTTTTTTTTGCGCGACCCAAACGTGCAGGAAAAATACGGGCATATGAACGAACCCATGGAAATCAATGGATTCTATTCTCTGCATATTGCGTGCGCAAATCTTGAGTGTGCAAATACGCACACAAATCAACCTGTGTGAAGGGGGCCTTATAGGAAATTCCTAGAAAAAAACTCCTACACCAAAGTGAATCGTGATCATGTGTAACCATGAATACAGCAAGATTTCAGACATACATTAAACGCTCCAGACAGAGTGCTCCAGACATACATTAAACGCTCCAGACAGAGTGCTCCAGACATACATTAAACGCTCCAGACAGAGTGCTCCAGACATACATTAAACGAGTCGGGTGTGGTAGTGCCAAGGCTTCTCAAGGTACAAAAGAGTGTATGGAAATGTACAGCATCTTCCCATCCTCAACCTCAGCTGAGGACACGGTTTCTTATGTTGACTAGTGGAAATAGTTATGAGGACCCACAGAACATACTGTATATACATAAGAGCGATACATTGTGAATAGAGATGAGCGAGTATACTCGCTAAGGCACATTACTCGATCGAGTAGTGCCTTAGCCGAGTATCTCCCCGCTCGTCTCTAAAGATTCGGGGGCCGGCGGGGGGCGGCGGGGGAGAGCGGGGAGGAACGGAGGGGAGATCTCTCTCCCTCTCTCCCCCCCGCAACTCGTCGACCCCCGAATCTTTAGAGACGAGCGGGGAGATACTCGGCTAAGGCACTACTCGCTCCAGTAATGTGCCTTAGCGAGTATACTCGCTCATCTCTAATTGTGAATCAACCCATATGAATTAATAGCCCCTAGTAACAAGTGATTGACTCCAAAGGCACCTCCAAATGAGATTGTCTTTTGCCAGACTTTTGGGACACATCATTAGCCATGTCAAAGCCTGAGCCGGTCTAGTCTTAGGCCTCATGTCTATGGGCGCGCACGGTTTTCCAGTGCAGAATCCTGCAGATTCCACTCGCGCCCGCAGACATGAAGCCAAAAAATACACTTACTCACCTGTCAGGACGCAGTGCAGGTCTCCTCCATCGTGGCCAGATCTTCTTTCTTCTGCAGGGCAGATGCCCTCGGGACGCCAGCGGCTAGGCGATGACGTGGTATCTGCGACCTGTCCTCAATATTAAGCGTGTCAGATGGCTTCCATTGCCTCAGATTCCACATCATCGCTTAGCGACGGCATGGGAAAAATAAACGTAAAAAAAAAATCGGTATTGCGCATGTCCTACGGCAGCTCGCCGTGACCATTCGCAGTACAGAAAAGAAAATACAGGTGTGCAAGGTTGCCGCCCATGGTCAGAGCCGGTATCCGCTGGGAAAACCCACACGTGGAATCTGGCTCTGCCATGTTCAGGCGGCTTAAGGCTCTTTTTAGATGAAACGATTCTTGTTTGCACAGCGAGTGACGTAATCACTAGCTTGCGCGCTCCCATGCAGCCTGTTTAGACAGGCAAATTCATTGCCCCCACAGTAAAAATTTGCCCATGTGTATGTAGCCTTAGGTAGTTATCAGATAACACAAGCTTTAGGCTAGGGTCACACAGGGCGGATTTGTTGCGGTTTTGCTGCGGTTTTTCCGTTGCGGTTTTGACGCAGAAGAACTGCTTCTGCGGCAAAACCGCTTCAAAGGTTAATTTGGGCTTGCGGATTTTGCTGCGGATTTTCGTGCGGAAAAATCCGCGAGCGTTTTTTCCCGCAGCGCTTTTTTTACTTTTGTCGCGTATTTGTCACGTATTTGGTGCGGTTTTGGCTGCGTCCATAGAGGTCTATGGACAAAAAAGCGCTGCGGAAACGACCAAAGAATGAACATGATGCATCTTTTAAAACCGCGACGCAGTTGCATTTCCGCACTGCGGCTGTGCGGAAAAAATCCGTCCTGTGAGAACAGCTTTTTGGCAAATCTCATTTGTGCTGCATTGCACTACAAACGCAGCGGTTTTGCCGCAGTGCGGATATGCAACGGCAATCCGCGGCAAAACCGCGGCAAATCCGCCCTGTGTGACCCCAGCCATAGATTGCGAAACCTTGTTCACACTACAATTCGATTTCACTTGTTTTTGCTTTTTTTTGTGACAAGGGAAGTCACTGGTCCTGTCATTTCATTGCAAATATCAAAAAAACCTTTAAATATAAAGCATGACATTTTAATGTAACGGTGCTAGAGTTTACCATTATTACGGCATGAAGTGGTAATACTAGTCCTCCTCCATCGGGGGCACTGTTGCTATAAGCTTCAGTATAAACCAGATCCAGCTACAGGTGTTTTTTTTTTTTTTATTCAATAAAATAATTCTTCGAAACATTTCATGTGTTTTAACCCCCCTGCTTTCTACCACAATTGCTGCAAGAACCACATGTACAAAACATGTGGCTTTTGAGGGTTTTCTGGTGTGATATTAGTGTCGATCGTAACCTTTAATTCTTCTTACTTATTTACGAAATGTTTTGGAAAGTAATACAAGCTCCCGAGCTGGGCACGTACTTAGAGGTTTCCTTGCTGCGTCGTAGGAGGGGTGGATGTGTGTTAGTTAAGTAAAAAAAACCCTCTTTTGGTAGAAATATTAGGGGAACATTGGCATATTAATATTAGGCATCCATTTCTCATTAAAGTAGCTCTACAGTTGCATGAATTGTTTTTCCATGGTCCCTGAAGTCACATAACGAACGGCAGCGCAAGAAGTATTTCACTATTTTGTAGTCCTTGCTCTGGGAGTTTTTACTATTACCTAATGTTTCCATACCGAGTTACTGTAACAGCCCTATAAATGGCACCTTTCATGAGCCAGTTTTTGAGCATAGTACTTTATTTTTGTAGCACACTGGTGGAATCCCTTTTTTCTCTGAAAATATCCCTTCTGTCTGGGAACGCTTACAAAAGCAGGATTTTCCAACACACATCTCAGCTGAAATAAATTGTAACGCCGCTCAGAATGACTGCTCAACAATTATGGACGGCGACTCTGGGGATCATTTATGAACCGGATAACTTGTAAAAATTGCTGCCCATTATTTTCTATTTTTATTTTTGCTCAAACATGCCATCTGTGTGCCAGGGGGCAGATACCAGCCAGCTCATCCGGCAGGCTTTTACATCTGTTTGTTTGATACATTTTACAGAATGTTGCACTGATGTTTATTTCATATTGTTATATTGCTCGTAACTTTTGTGTTTGCATAGCAACAATATGACGATGGAGTAATCCAATATGATTTATATGAGCAGCGATCTTGGCAAGCTGCATGATAGTCCATAGGGGCTACCCTCGTTCTCATGGCTAAAGTACACGCAGGCACTTCTTGGAATACCGTATGTTGCCTCTATGAGGCGTTACGTTCTCCCCAAAAAGCAATGGCAAGCTCTAGGAATCATATTATGGATCTGTATAATATGAAATCGTAATAGATCATTGTATGAGGTCTAAAGATGAGTTTTCTTGATTTTGATTGGGTGGGTGTAAATGGTCTCCACAAACATTTAGATGGGTCATGTGATCATGATGTGTTAGAAAGATTGACAGGGCAGTAAGTCTATGTTGGTTGGGTTTTGACAATGCCTTGGACCTGTTTACCTTCTCTGATGGATATTTGGCGTTCCTCTCGGCTGGCACCAAAGCTGTATGTAAGTTGGGCCCTAGGTCCAGCCACACCAAGCTGGTGGTGGAAGGGTCAAGAAAAGGGCTTGGCGACGAGGTTTACAAAAGAGTATTGGTGAAAAAGTCTCATACTCAGGCTGAAAGCTCATGTTGCCAACCATAATGTTTTACTGATAACATGAATAACAGTTCTTATCAAGAGACTTTACATTTCTTTTAAGGTGGGTCGGTAGAAATGATTAACTGAGGAGTCGAAAACAGTTGGTCAATATGGTACAACAAAGCCTGGTTGCCCGAAGTCTCTTGTTTTTAAGTAGAAAAAAAATACTCTTTTTCTTGCTTGGTGACTTGCAGTCTGTAAGCCCGTATGACGTGAATGCCTGACAGCGCTGTTCTGGGGAGGTACTCCTTCATGCCATGCCTGTCCTCACTTTCTGCTGCTTCCCCTCAGTGCCAAAAAACCCTGTGCTCCATCACTCCTCCGTTCCTGCCCTTCTTTTAAAGTAACAACATTAAATACCATACAACACAATGTCAACTCCCCTTTCCCCTTTTACATGTGAATGGCTCACCATTTTAAACAATGACCAATGTTCTCGGGGCCTTCAGATTGAAGTATCTCTTTTTAAAGGGGTTCTCCACATTGGACAATTTCTTCTTCTTGGAACAGTTCCTTAACAATAAGCTGATCATCAGAGATCAGTTGTAATCTGTGGGAAAAGCTGGCAGTAATGTCTGATTTACACACAACGATTATCGCTCAAAATTCGTCCAAACAATGGCTTTTGAGTAACAGCCGTTACATGTAAGTGTGTGCCCATCGTTCACATACTGTGCACTTGTCATCCATCACTGAGTTCAGCTCAGCTTAAAATCTGTCATAAGTGGGACCACACGCTGAGTCCTCCACCAGCAGCGCTGATAACATTCTTTCAGCAGCTGTCCTGCTAGAGAACAATAGCGATGCATTTAGAGAACAGACCACCTGCTATTCTCTAAATACATGTAAATGAAGCTAGTTAGCTAATAATGGACTGGTTAGCCCATTAGTAGCTAATGCAAAATGATCGCTCAAAATGATCATCTTTGCGTGTAACTGGACCCTAAGGCCTCATTTTCACGGGGAAAAGAAGATTTTAAATCCGCAGCGGCTCACCCGCATGCGGATCCACACTCCATAGGGATGCTTTGACACCCGGGGGTAGATAAATACCTGCGGATGGTCAATAAAAGTGAATTAAAAAAATCCTGGAGCATGAAAAAAAATGGACATGCTCCATTCAGGCGCGGGTCTCCCGCTGGGTCGGCTCCCGCAGGCTTCTATTGAAGCCTATGGAAGCCGTTCGGATCCGCAGGAGACCCGCACCTGAATTAAACTCACCTGCTTTGGGCGATGCAGATCTTCCTTCCTTCGCGGCAGGATCTTCTTTCTTCGGCCCAGCGGATGTGCCCGGCGCATGCGCGCGGCACGCAGCCGGCGTGCCGAGCACATCCGCCAGGCCGAAGAAAGAAGATCCGGCCGCTAAGAAGAGAAGACACGCACGGCCCGCAGCAGGTAAGTTTATTCTTATTTTCAGCGCTCATATCCGCGGGGCAAGAGGGACCCGCTGCGGATTCTACATGGAGAATCCGTAGCGGGCCTGATTTTCCCCGTGGACATGAGGCCTAAATGTTCAATTTCCCTGCAGCACACCCACAGGGAAAATTAAGCATTACACAATGTTCATTGAAATCAGTGGGTTGCTTGTGTATTGCTGGACAGGACAGGTCAGAGAGAGAGAGAGAGAGATGCTTTTTGTAGCTGTTCTCCGCTAAGGCCAAGAGGATCCTGAACAAGGGACCCTTTTTTAACTCAGAATTCCTTAATAGGATAAATGAAAATGGGTTTTCTAAAGTAGACAACCCCTTGAAAACTGAATTCTGGCTCCAGCATGTTGACAGTTATTACTGGTTACTATTATACCTAGCTGCTATTCCATGTTCCAAAGGGTTATAGTACTCTACTGTAAGGAATGGGTAAGGCAAGGGGTGCTGGGGACCTAATGTCAAATGGCCCTATCCTAGAAGGGGTTAGTGTGGTGGTGTGAAGTAACATGAGTGAGAAGGTAACTCGCAATACAGCATCCTAGTCAACAACCCCCAAATATGTTTCATCAAAGTTCATATTTACCAAATACATGTATGTTATAAATATAAGTAGTATACCATTAAAATACTATTTTTTCTCGTGTTGCGCACTGATTGGATGCCCATTTCCACTTTTATCAACGCATTTCCTGATTAAGCAGGAAGGAAGAAGATTTTAGGCAATGGTCATATTGTGGCAGCGGCGTTCAGGTCATCTTCTAATAAGTAAACATACTACTAGAGCTACCTCTATCCTATTACCCATCAAAGGATCTGAGTCCCAACACAATTCACATATTCACATGGTAGCATTTTACTCATTAAATTGTCTGATTAAAATCTGAAGCAGGAAGATGCCTGGGAGCGCTGACTGACGACGGGGAGGGAAAGTGTGCAAAGAGTTAGCGTCTGCCAAATAGTAAGTTCTGATCCTGAATTCCGGGATATTGAGGGTCATTTTTGTATGTAACAATATGATTTGATTATTTGGGCATTATGTCACATTCATATGCAAAGAGGTCTGTCCAACTCTCTCCAAAAAATCTCTACTAGGCGTATAACAAAACATAAAAATATAACATGACTGGAAAAAACTACAAGTTAGAGAAAGTTTATTCTAACTATTGTTTTATGTCCCATTGTTTATATGCTGCCATCATATCTCACACCGGTAGCTATCACTCACATCAGTCTCTAATGGGGCTCAGTATCTTATTTAGTAATCTTATATACACTTTGGTCAATTAAGTAGGAAAACATTTAAAGAAGTACATAGTAAATATTAGATACATGGGGGCACCTAGGAGCTTTCTTGGTTGATGTTGCAGGATAGCAGTGACATCTGGCTTCGGCAGATGGCCTGGTAACGCTGTCGTTTCACATATACGTATACATATATCCACTCTGAGTCTGAAATCGGTTACATTTCTTAAGAAAACAAAAAAATCCTTCTGGCCATATCAATGTATATGGACATCTAAGCTTCTTAATCGGATCACATAGATACATGTTACAGGGTATTACATATGGGATAATGGGTTCATTACCATAAATTCTAGGAGTATTAAAAGTGTAAGGGGCAAAAGCCAAATGTGTATATGTATGTATATATATATATATATATATATATATATATATATATATATATATATAGACAAGAGACTAGCAGGTACGAACTTATTGACTTTCATCACATATATAGTTATGTAGGACCCCACGAGAGACGGAGCACATGCTGCAGTAAACGGTCTTTACTTGGCAGCTAAATTAGTGGTCCAGTCTTTTAAACTTGCACACAGTTTCAGAATGTTGCTACACAGTTTCAGTACTTGGCAATGCTCACTGTAGAGCAGGGGTCCCCAACTCCAGTCCTCGGGGACCCCCAACAGGTCGTGTTTTCAGGATATCCTATGGTAAGAACACTTGTGGCAATGTCTGAGGCACCAACAATAATTACATCACCTGTGCAACACTGAGGAAATCCTGAAAACATGACCTGTTGGTGGTCCCTGAGGACTGGAGTTGGGGAATACTGCTCTTAGAGCAGTGGTTCCCAAACCTTTTTAGCCATGGGTCCTTTTTTAACCCTTTCCAATCCAATTTGTATACTAGTTTTCCTAGGGGGCTAACTCTTTTTCTGCCTTTATACAACGGCACTATCTGCTGGCTAAAGCCAGTACTGCATGAGGTGACAGATTTGATAGGCTCCGACAGCAGAGAGGCTGGCAATATACAGTAAGAGAACCCCGACGGACGTCTTCCAACATCGGAGCTGTACAGCCTTAAAGGGGTTGTCTCGTGAAATCAAGTGGGGTTATACACTTCTGTATGGCCATATTAATGCACTTTGTAATATACATCGTGCATTAATTATGAGCCATACAGAAGTTATTCACTCACCTGCTCCGTTGCTGGCGTCCCCGTCGCCATGGATCCATCTAAATTCGCTGTCTTCTGGCGTTTTTAGACGCGCTTGCGCAGTCCGGTCTTCTCCCTGGTGAATGGGGCCGCTCGTGCCGGAGAGCTGGTCCTCGTAGCTCCGCCCCGTCACGTGTGCCAATTCCAGCCAATCAGGAGGCTGGAATCGGCAATGGACCGCACAGAGCCCACGGTGCACCATGGGAGAAGACCCGCGGTGCATCGTGGGTGAAGATTCCGGCGGCCATCTTGGTAAAGGAAGAAAGAAGTCGCCGCAGCGCGGGGATTTGGGTAAGTGATAAACTTTTTTTTTTTTAACCCATCCCTTGGTTTTGTCTCGCGCCGAACGGGGGGCCTATTGAATAAAAAAAAAACCTGTTTCGGCGTGAGACAACCTCTTTAAATCATAATGTCTTCAGACGTCAGACAGTGGACTGGAAAGGGTTAAGCAAAAGTTTCTCGTGGAGCCCCAAAGCGGGACAGAAGGTCTGGTCAATGGAGGGGTTAGGGGCGTGACTTATCACAACATATGATTTTTACCTTGGACATTATAAAAAGGACAGGGCTGTTTAAAAAAATAAAAATAAACAGGGAGGAACGCTGGAGCACTGGATGGGCTATTGATATCCATTATATTTAATTTAAAGTACTAATGGTTCTCCTAGCCTTAATAAAGTAATAATGCCTGTCACAGACTCCATTAAGTAAAAGCGCCCTTTATGGGTGTTGTGACTTAGATTAAATAATAATACCTCTCATGGCATAAAGTAAGTAATAACACCACTCGTGGCACGAATTATATAATAATGCTACTTGGGGCGTAAATTAAATAATAATGCCTTTCGTAGCTTCCAATTTATTCATAATGCCTCACATTGCCTAAACTAAATAATAATGCCCCTTGTGGGCTTAAATGATCAAGAATGCCCTTCGCGGCCTAAATTAAATAATAATGCCTCACGTGGCCTACAATTTATTAAAAATGCCCCTCATTGCCTCAAATAAATAACAATGTCCCTCGTAGCCTGCAGTTTATTATAATGCCCCTCATTGCCTAAATTAAATAATAATGCCCCTCGTGGCCTTCAATTTAGTAATAATGCCCCTCATTGCCTAAATGAAATCTTAACGCCCCTTGCGGCCTCCCATTGGTTATATATTATGGAACTCTGCAGCAGTTAAAGAGGGTTTTCCAGGACTGAGATATTGATGACTTATCCTCAACATAGGTCATCAATATTAGACTGGTAGGGGTCCGCTGCTAAAACTCTCACCGATCATCTGTCTGAAATGCGCCACGGCTTCTTCTCAGGCATGTGACATCACGTTCATCGGTCACATGACCTACAGGACCAATAAGATTCACGCTGGATCACGGAAATCTGAGCCATAAATAATCGCTCAGTGTAAATGTCGAACAATTATTCATTCACTTCTCATTCGTCATTCAGTTTAGGCAGGCATAAAAACTGAATGATAATCTGCCCATGTAAACAGGTAGTGGTTCATCTATGAACTGCCTGTTTATTGTGAATGGAGGCGAGCAGCCGGAACGATCTCTGGCCGGCTCCGCCTCCATTCACTGAGCGATTGACGATCGCTGGAGGACCCCCATTAATCCAATAATAATGACTTATCCTAAGGAGAGGCCATCAATATCTTAGTCCTGGCCACCCCTTCAAGTAGTCTATCACGAGGTAGTGCAGTAGTTGTACTGTGTATAATGTCACTGCAGTATGCATTAGGATGTTCTACAGCAGAACTGTATCATGCATACTGCAGCTGCTGAAGAACCTCTTTTTTTAATAGAGATGAAACAATAGAGAACATTTGATCAGCGGTTGGCAGAGAAGGAAGACTAGAAACCTTACAACAGCAATCAGCATGTGATTGATTTTGCATGGAGAGATAAGCAGTGCCTATGCACTGTAGCACCGCTTGTCTCTACATATGTCCCTGACATCACAATAGGGGTGATTATAAGAATTTAATTTCCAGACATTTCAATGGGAAATCTCCATTGATGTGTATTATATCTTTGCCAAATGCCAGATTGTTGCGCATTTTTCATTAAAGCCGGTCTGAACATTAACTGGATATTTCTGCAGCCAACCATGCGGTTGGCATCACGTATTTCCTCTCTTACCAGCAATGCAGCTGGGTGTGACTGTCCCAGCTATTTCATCTCAAAACAATAGTGATGTCAGGGCCGCGAGCCGTCTTTATTCTTCAATGTTATTAAGATTTCCCAGTTAATTCCTTGTAAGACGACTTGCTGGCTACGTTGCAGCTTGCCAAAAGATTTCAGCAGTTTAACCGGAAAAAAAGCCTTGCACCCTCGGTGATTGCTTTATCCTGACTTCAGGAGATTTGATGGGTACTTCTCAATATTGAGAAGTTGGTGTCAAGGAAATACGTAGCCATCCGGCTTACAAGCCAAGACACATTTCATTAGAGCGAACTCTTGGCACACAAATATGCAAATATGGCACACAAATATTGGAGCTCCAAACAATCGCATTTACTGTAAAGTCTTGTAGGAAATGGTAACATACAGTCGCAATCAAAATGATTCAAACCCCCCCCCCCCTCCATTGCAAATTAGGTTAATTTGCCACATTTACAACTCTCAGATTCTTGGGGAAAAAAAAACCAATCACATATGAAGAAACTAAAATGCTCAAACACAACTAATATAACAAGTGGTTTCTCCTAATTCAATACAAAGTGCCACTTTTAATGACTAGTAGAGTTTCAAAATTGTTTAACCACCTGAATAGAATCCCTCATGAGAGCTCATATTTACAAATCAGGTGTTTTCTCAAGCACATCTGATATAACTAATCAAGGGCTTCATTAATTGCATCAGGTGTGCTTGAGATAAAACACTTCAAATATCTGGACTAGCCAGGGCTTCCTTGACTGGGACATTTGATTGCATGTTAGGATTCTTTTACATGGGACGATTGTCGGGTTTTTCCACAAAGGAGCGAGGATTACTCAGTAAATAGATTCAAATGGGTGCTAATTAGAGATGAGCGAACGTACTCGGTAAGGGCGATTTCGCAATCGAGCACTGCGATTTTCGAGTACTTCACTACTCGGGTGAAAAGTACTCGGGTGCGCTGTGGGGCGGGGGGTTGCAGAGGGGAGCCGGGGGTAGCAGCGGGGAACAGCGGGGAGCCCTCTCTCTCTCCCTCTCCCCCCCACTCCCCGCTGCAACCCCCCGCTCACCCACAGCGCACCCGAGTACTTTTCACCCGAGTAGTGAAGTACTCGAAAATCGCGGTGCTCGATTGCGAAATCGCCCTTACCGAGTACGTTCGCTCATCTCTAGTGCTAATCCTGACAGAAATATCGTCCGTGTGCATATATCTTAAAAGTGCCCTTAGAACTATGACTAAGTCAAGAGAGTGGTCCAAAAAGTTAAGAGAAGAGATCATTGCCTTCACAAACAAAAAGAAGTATATAAAAAGATACATACAGAAGGTTCCTAGAGATACAGCTGGAAGTAGAGTGTGCAGGTTTAAAGTTAAAGGTACACTGGCTACACGACCCCGACATGGCAGAAAGAAGAAGCTATTACCGGCCACCACCAGATTCTTCATTGTAGCAGTTCATAACTATTTTAATAGCTCCACACAATTATCCACTTTTAATGATTTCTGCAGTCTCAGAATTATTCATCCCATTCATGACAAGCATCTTTAGTACTTATTAGAGCACCTTCTGCTGTTATAACCTGCTGCAAACATGATACATAGCCAGACAGCAGCTTCTAATAGCATTCCTGAGGAATCTTAGCCCATTCCTCATGGGCAATGGCCTCCAGTTCACCAATACTCTTGGGTTTGTGTGCTGCAACCGTGTTCCTCATATCCCATCAAAGATTTTCTATGGGATTCAAGTCAGGTGACTGTGATAGCCACTGCAGAATCTTCTAGAAGTACTTCTGAAAGCAAGACTTGGTGGACTTTGAGGTATGCTTGGGATCCTTGTCTTGTTGGAGGGTCCAATGACGTCAAAGCTTCAGCTTCCTCATAGAAGGCATGATGTTTTCTCCTGGGATTTCCTGATATTTGATTGACTCTATCTTGCATCTTGCTGCAGGTTTCCAGTGCCAGGAGAAGCAAAACAGCCCCAGAGCATCACCAAGACCCCGCCATGCTTTGCTGTAGGCAGGGGATTATA
Source organism: Eleutherodactylus coqui (assembly GCF_035609145.1). Classification (NCBI taxonomy): domain Eukaryota; kingdom Metazoa; phylum Chordata; class Amphibia; order Anura; family Eleutherodactylidae; genus Eleutherodactylus; species Eleutherodactylus coqui. The sequence goes on along the minus strand of NC_089837.1, from coordinate 69,305,863 downwards.
TTTATCAAATGCTTCATGCTTTCTCCTCCAGACATACCGCTGATCCATAGTTCTGAAAACTTCCAGTTTTGTTTCATCGCTCCACAGAACTCCTGTGGCTTATCTGTAAGGTTTGGAGCATACTGAAGCTAACTTTTCTTATGCTTTTGGATCAGTAGAGGCGTACAGCTTGGAGTTTGGCCATGAAGACCTTTAGTGTTTAGTATGGGCCTTATTGTGACACCTAATCTTGCTGCAGGTCTTTTGTAGTCACTGGTGGATTTTTGATCACCTGCAACCTCAGGAATCTGGTGGCAGCCGGTGATAGCTTCCTCTTTCTTCCTCGTCCCGGTAATGTGGCCAGTGGTTCTCCATTTTGTACTGTTTTATTGACTTATTCATAGAATAAGATCTATAATGGTGTGCACAGCATTAGAAAGTTGTGTATGCACAATGCAATATTATATTGTTCCTGCACCTCTGCAAAAATAAAAATAGAAACTGGCCAACTTTTTTAACCCATTAAGGACCAAGTGCCATAAATATTTGGCGCTTGGTCCTGGGCTTTAATCCTGCACCATAGTAAAAATACAGTGCGGGATTAAAGCTCTGCAATCTAGCAAGAGCAGGTTGGGTTCTCAGCTGTGTGGCAAGCCGTGGTTAACTTGATTCTGGATCGCCAATCTCTCGATCTGGGAAATGGCTCACTACATGTTTAGAAACAGCTCAGGAGACTTCATTTCACTTCAAATCTGGTGCCTGCTAGCACTTATTCACAGCAGCACAGCATATCACAGTTCATATTAACCGCACCCCACTTGAGTGTGAGAATTGAGGGTTGTCGTTCCTGTCCAACTTTATCGTGTTCAGCATACACACCATACCAATGTCCAGGGTCATTACAACCCACTGGGTCCCCATCACTAACCCCACCCAGAGCGTCTGGAGGATGTCCTCCTCCATCAGACTGGCATGACGGTTTCCCAAACAAGTCCCACAGGACCTCAGGCTAGCTCCACTGAGCTGTCACTTCCTCTTGAGTGTGACAGGAATAGACTTTTTCTAGCTTCCTGCCACACCAAGTAGGTGTTAACCCTTTCATTGCAGTACCAGACATCCTGTCTGTAGCCCTCTGCAGGTATTTCTGTGTACTGCACTCCCACAGCTTTCAGAGATAGCTGAGGACCTGAAGGAGAAGACAGAAGGGGTTTTCTATAGCTTCTGCCTTCTCTTTTACAGGGTACATAGCTCCCAATGAGTGCTCTGTTGGGAGTACAGGAAGTGGCATTTCCATTTCCTGTATAGGACCTGGTGATCACATATGGCAGAGCTGCAGGGTCTTATCAGACCCTAGCCCAGCTCTCTTAGTGACTAATTTTACTGTAGGAGGGTTTTTTCCTGTAACTTGTGTTTCTATGGATGCCCCAATTACAGTAGAAATCTGTAAAATACACTCTTTGTGAAAAAAAAAATTCTGAAGGATTTCTTGCTTTGCTGCAAAACTCTGCATGCAGTTACATCTCAGGCAAATATGCAAATGATTAGAATTGTGGTGATTAGATGAAAGGTCTTGCTATCTGAGGCCCTGAAAGTGGTTCCACCCTTGGTCTATAAAAAGGCTCTCAGAGGCTCCTTGTGTGTAGTGACCTCTTCTTCCACTTGTGTAAAGCTTGTTGACCACTAGACGTGTCTATGATGCAATAGAAGATATGTTGCTCAGTTAACAGAGTTTGAGAGTGGGCATTATTGGAATGCGAGAAGCTGGATGGTTGTATTGATGAATTACTCACCACCTGAGCCATTCTGACAAGGCTGTTAGAAATTGTTGGGACCAGTAGATGCATGAGGGCATGTACACAAGGAGACCGGGCTCTGGATGCTCTCAATAGATCACCAGTAGAGAGGATCCAACTGTTTTGTTGTCCGACATTCAGATACTGGTGGCACCAGTGTTACAGGTTCTTGTGTCTCTCGGAACTATATCCAGGCACTTGGTTGAAGGACATTTGTTCTTATGACACCCGTAACATGTACTGCCTTTGACACCCACCCACTATCGCCTCCGTTTGCAGTGGTGTTATGAACGATGAAACTGGACTACTACGGAGTGGATCTGGGTTGTCTTTAGCAACAAATACAGGTTTAGTTTGGACACTGACTTCGGCCGTGTGCGTGTCTGGAGACCTTGGGGTGAGCGCCTCAATCCTGTCTTTGATGTAAAGTGGTACATTGCCCCCACTGATGGTCTGGGGGGGTCATCACATACAACAGTTGGTCACCCGTAGTAGTGCTACGATGGATAATGACAGCTGAGTGATATGTTCAGGACATCCTGCAGCCACATGTGTTGTCACTCATGACGGCTTCCAAGAGGCAGCAGGATAATACTCCTTTGCATGCACAAGGATATCACAGGAATGTCCCCACAACATTGCCACACTTCCATGGCTGCCCAGTCACCAGATTTATCATCCATAGAACATATATGGGACCATCTGGGACACCAACCTTGACAGTTAAAATTTTATTCCAACAACTCCTTCTAGGTGCTTGATTTTCTTTGACAATAAGTGTGAAATAAAATGGCAGTGTAACTGTCCCCTAGAGTTCTAAAATGACATCATGGGGACATAGATGTTAAAAAAGTTACAAAAATAAGTTAAAAAAATTACAGAATAAAAAAATATATATGTCTAGAATAAAAAAAACAGCTCACCGCCCACGCCAACCTAAACCATTGCCATATCCGCCTTGTCATCTGAGACTATTCAAATTATGTATGAAAATGTCCAAAACAAAATGGCAAACCCATTACTATACATTATTTAAAGGGGTTGTCCCGCGGCAAAATTGTAAATTTTTTCTCTGCCCAGTCCCCCTCCTAAAGCAAACATGATAATCTACCCATGGAAAGCGATTTTAAAGAGAGTTTCTACTCACCGTTAGATCGTTTCATGAAGTCATAAAAATTCCTCTTTCAAGATGGCCGCCGTCATTTCCCAAGGTGCACCACTGGTCTTCTCCCATGGTGCACTGCGGGTCTTCTCCCATGGTGCACCGTGGATGTTCTTCTCCATTGGCTGATCGGCACCATGTGATGGGGGCGGAGCTACGTGATGATGCTGAGAAGGGGGAGGAGCCAGGACGCAGCTCGTGAGCAAGGACCTTCCAGAAGGGGATTCCTGTCTGCACAAGCCCGACTGCTCGTGTGACCAGAGAAGAAGTTTGATCGTCGCCATGGAGATGGGGACGCCAGCACCGGAGGGGGTAAGTTATAACTTCTGTATGGCCAATATTTAATGCATGATGTATATTACAAAGTGCATTAATATGGCCATACAGAAGTGTATAACCCCACTTGCTGTTGCGGGACAGCCCCTTTAAGCATAAATGTATATTTAAAAACACAGAACTATGCATTAAAAAAATCTCTATTTTTTTTTACTTTTTGTACAAATTACACCTAATAAAACAAAAAAATTGAAAAAAAATCTGTGAAAAAAGATATATAAATAAATAGTCCTAGATGTCAGAAAAAAATGCTGAAAAATAATTTTGGCAGCCCAAGGGAAAAAAAAAAATAGGGCCAAAAAAAACCACTACATGTGAAAAATCGCTAAAACAAGTGTCCGGTCCTTTAGGACCAAAACATTCTGGTTAATAAAGGGGTTGTCCCGTGAAAGCAAGTGGGGTTATACACTTCTGTATGGCCATATTAATGCACTTTGTAATATACATCGTGCATTAAATATGAGCCATACAGAAGTTATACATTTACCCACTCCATTGCTGGCGTCCCTGTCTCCATGGCACCGACTAAAGCTGCTTCTTAGTCGCACGAACAGTCGCGCTTGCGCACCGCAGGATTCTTCTTCTGTCTCCCTCCGGGCTCACGAGCTGCGTGCTGGCTCCTCCCTCTTCTCCGCGTCATCGTAGCTCCGCCTCCGTCACGTGTTGCTGATCAGCCAATGAGGTGGCTGTATCGGCAGTGGAACGCAAGACAGGAGAAGAAAATCCATGGTGCACCATGGGAGAAGACCCGCGGTGCACCATGGGAGAAAACTGCGGTGCATCCTTGGGAAAGGACCGGCGGCCATCTTTAAAAGAAGAACAGAAGAAGCTGCAGAACGGTGATGCAGGTAAGCGATTTTTTTTTAAAATAACAAATGGATTGTTTTTAACGCTGCACAAGGTTAAAAAAAAAATTTGCATTTCGGCGCGGGACAACCCCTTTAAGGATACACCTCTATCCTTTAGTATACATACTTTATGTCTGAGAGAGGGAAATTAGTTTGTGAGAGTATGATGCAAGTAGTAACTATCTCCATACAACAATGCGATGTGAAATAATAACTACTAAAAAAGTTCCAAAAATAAGCATACATTTTACCAAAAATAAAGAAAACACAATAAAACTGAGGGGTAGAACTGAGCCTGGAGGATTAGGACATGTCTTCAAAAGCTGCATAGTTTAACTTGTCACAAACTTCCTGCAAAAATTCTCCCTTCTCTTCCTGCTGGGAGTCATAACTATTCTCAGATAAACACATTTAGTGGAGTCCAAAATTCCTGACCTGATAAACTCACCTATAAAGTTGACACAAGGAACAGGAGATTAGAGAGCTAATACACTGTGAGATATACACAGTGAGATAAGGAGACCACAAGTCCTAAATCACATAGGCTTGTGTTGTAAACTTTTTGGAATCCTACCGCCAGAGCCCGACAACAGTGCGGCCGGTAGATAATTCCTGTTTAACTGATAGAGAGATTACTTACCATAAAAAGGCCAAAGAGATTCCTGCCCATGTGTGGGTGGGCTAGGCCTGAAGTAAAGGGCTATAAGCATAACTTAAGGATATGACCGGGATTAACCCAACCTGCAGATAGACCTTTACTATTAAACAAATTCTGACGTTACCCTTCACCACCTCGTCAGTGATATGATATCTGCACTATGTAAGGTACAAACACTAAAGCCCAAAACAGGGAATTATTCTTTAAACAGTAAATGTCATTGATTAACCTTGTGGTAAGGGCTGTGTCCTCTATGGAACTAAACCTTAGTGGATTGTCTTACAAGGGAAGTTCTTTTTAGAAAACTTTCAAAAATGTCATCAGTTTTTATCATTTTTTTTAAATACAGGGTTACATTTTCCGATTTTTTTTTTAGTAGAGAATGTTCTTTGTATAATTATACTAATTATTATATCATTAAGTTGTGATTGCCAGCTGCTAAGATGATATCATGCAGAGATTTAGGATTTGTCAAAAATAACAAGGTGCCTCTGCTTTATAGAAATCAAGAGCTGTATAAACCCAATGGAGTATCACTGAGCACTTCCACTTGTCACTGGAGTCGGGGATGGATGCCACCGCTCTGCAGCCAGCATACTGCTCCTCCACTTCCTCTCTGAGATCTGTGTGTAGGACTCATGCACGGTCCTTCCCCCTTTCTTAAAGGATCGGTGCACACTCCCTAACCTTTTCCTCCCCCAATCACTACTCACCCGTGGATATATTAGGTATCCTCCCCCTATAGAGGACGCCTAATCATTCGGTTCACTATAGACATTGTGATAAAGCCCCAGTTTGTGAACATTCTGGTTTGAACTCTTGCCTAACTCTTGACTATCTCGACTTCTAGGCTCCTTGACCTCAGCTCTAATTCCTTGACTTCGATACTACTCACTGCATGCTCTGAACCTCTGCCTGGACCTCATTATTGCTTTTCTGCCACCAAATTGACCATGGCCTGCCTGCCTGTTGACTACCCTCCAGTACACACCATCAGGTACCACGCCTCAGCCTTATGCAGTGTCAGCTGCCACACCACCAAAACTATCTATGTGATTAATGGTCTGGGGACCCCACAGCAAATACTATCTCCCTATTAGAGGGGTCAACGGTGAAAACCAGAGTTGCCCAGGTGCTGCCGAAACCAGTGTGGTTTACATCCGCCTGTCTGAAAGCTTGTTGTTCATCAATCTGTATGAAATTATATATTGAAAGGCATAAGCTAAGTTTGAGGATTTATGGTGTTGTGTCAGGAATACAACACCTCATAGGGCATTTTGATGTCACAGAGGGTTCCCTGTCTCAGGATTTTCTCTATGAGCCAAAAAGAAGAACTACTCTCCAAGAGTAGCTACCAACCTGGTAAATTTTGCCAGTCCATGTATTAGAGCTATTGATGTAATATTGCATTCCCACTAACACTACAGGAGACAACTTTAGCAGCATGACTTTTCCTGGCAAAATGAACTGGTAGGTAGATCCATGGTGAAAGATCCATCAACACAGTGCCTACAATCTCACATAAAGAAGCTTAAATGGTCACTGACTTTTCAACAAACTTGTGCTTGTGTGATAGCCAAAGTGATAACTTGCAAAATTGCAAATTGCTTTATTTAAGGAAATTTGTTTTGGCTACTAGAGGTTTTGCCTCCTTCTAATTTGCCGTCCAGTGTCTGTTGTCAAGTGAAGTCCATCACTAAAAAAAAAACACCAAGAAGAAGAGCGGGAGTGATGGGGAGTGATGACTCATGCTGCCTATAGAAGTCAATGGAGAGAAGAGGAAGAGTGATGCAAGAGTAGAGACTTACACAAAAATGGCCATTGGAGCTAATATGGAATAATTTTTCTGAGCTACAGATGCTAACATTTAATCTACACTACTCAATTCTTCTGTACACTTTCATCCATGCAGGTGCTATTTCTGTGTGCGGGCTGCAGAGAGTAAAGAAGCAGAATCTTTTGTTTTCTCCATATGCTGTGTATAGTAGACAATATAGCAGCTAGTCTACACCCTCCAGCTCAGGGACAACTGAAAATCTGAAATACTGCTTGCAAAAGGGAAAATTGAGGCTACAAGGCATATAATGGCCAGATATGGTGTTGTCCCTATTGTGCATTGGTAAGCGGTTAAGTATCCATGCATATATATCTCTGAATATTACTGCCGTGCTGTTATTTATGTTCCTGCCAGGTCTTTCAGAGAGAGGTCACATAACTGTGTTTTTTTTTACTCTTACACAGGGCAACTATAACTCCTGTGCTTTCAGTGAATGGAGGCAGAGCGCGGCCAGGGATCTCTTCCAGCCACCCGCCTTTATTCACTGTGCATTAACAGGATCTGAACTGCTTGCAGATTGGCCGATGGACTAAGTATAAAGGGAAGGCTCTGGTGTGATTCAGCAGTTTCATAGAGTGCATAAAAGAGAGACTCTGCTAGTGAAAGCTTCAGCAGAGCTGACCTTCAGCTGGACTTGTCAGATTCTGCAGCCAAGGGGAGCCTTGTGAGGAGTGAGCTGTCCCAGTGCTACTGGAGAGCTAGGTTTTTCCATACCAGAGAGAGAGCACAACTTGGATTCTTGGAGAGGTGCTATCCAGCTTGCACAACACAAAAGCCAATCATCCAAGGAAATATCAGCTGTAGTTACTGTTTACAAGTGCTGAGCCTTCACTTAGATAGAGATCACCAATGAGAGTGGATAGACCAATAGTCAGTGTCCAGATATTCAAGTCTCGGTGGTTTGTAATTGTGAGTACTAGAGATGAGCAAGTATACTCGCTAAAGGCAATTGCTCGAGCGAGCATTGCCTTTAACGAGTATCTCCGCTCGAGACTGCAGGTTCGGGTACCGGCGCGGGGGAGCGGTGAGTAGCGGCTGTCAGCAGAAGGGAGGCGGGGGGGAGGGAGAGATCTCCCCTCCGTTCCGCCCTGCTGTCCCCCACAGCTCTGTGCCCGCTGCCGGCACTCGAACCTTCCGTCTCGAGCGGGGGAGATACTCGCTAAAGGCAATGCTCGCTCGAGCAATTGCCTTTAGCGAGTATACTCGCTCATCTATAGTGAGTACCATCACTCCATCTCCTTACTGGGAGAAGCGATTGTTTTGACTTCATCACTGCACAGTCTCCCTAAAGGTACTATGCTAATAATTTGCTCATAGGACAGTGATTACACATTACAGTTAGCGGATTTAGTCATTTGGTTAATTGAAGTTCCCGGAAGACTAAGTTACATCAGAGGAGTTTCCTATTTTCAACCAGTATTTGTGGAGGGATTTACCCCTGGCCAGGATAGACCATTTATTAACTGTGACAATTCTATATTGCGTGCTCAATATTAAGGACACCCTATTTGTAGAGTATGGACCGAGTTATAGCGGTAATCAAACGTTAGTGAACTGTTTGCATTGTATACAAATAAGACTATTGTACTTTATTGCCATATGATTCTTTATCGTGCCTTCAGTAAAGAATAGTTTGTTCAACTGAACTGGTGTAAAGTTTCTCCGGCACCGGCCTCATATTCCACACCTGTTACACATGCATGGCAGCTTATTCTGAAATATCACCTCAGAAGTTAGCTATGTTTTAACATGAAGTTCCTGGGACTCAGTAAAATATCTGCAAAGGACCTCCAACTATCAAGTCATTTATAGTACTGGTCTCATCTGAGGCAGAGGAGGCTCTTGTGTAGTCCCTTCAGAGTCTGGGGTGTGACTGCACACTTTGCAACCCCTAAAAATGATGCCCCTGTTTGCAAGCAAGACATACCGTATATGGAGCATTTAGTGCCTAATACGACATGAAAGTAGCAGTAGGATACGTGAAGGAGAGCTCATAATACATTCTCTATTCTGCATTCAACTTTAATTATAAGCAGATGGAGAAGAGCTGAAGTTTCATTTGCCATATGTCTCTGCTCCCTGGTAACTATCTGAGATTAGATAATAGACCAGTAGGTTTACCTGGAGTCCTATGTAAATCCACAGATAACATCTCATGACGCATCTCATTCTAAGTCAATTCTGCCACATCTGTAAAAGTCTCAAGGGTTATCAGTGATCAGGTCACATTATCAACCATTGTTTGGTATGACACCACAAGATTGATTGACTTCCATTGCCTGGGGCTTAGTGTGTGTCCTCTCCCTAGGGAGATGGACCAAAATCGCAGTTAGCCACAAAATAACCAACATAATCTATCATAACCCAACGAATCCACACAGAAGAGGTTTCAACATATAAACCCCCCTTTGAGCGGAACAGATGAAACTTCAATTACTGTGATGTTCTGCTCAACAGGCAAGGCCATTTACAAGGGACAAAGTTCTGCAACCGTCATTGGAAGTCATTGTATATTCATGAAAAGGGGAGATGTTGCTCGGCAGATGGAGGTCTGAGTGTGGATAAACAGGTAGATGACATCACGCAATGTGACAAAACTTCCAACATTCACCATTAATATGTATATTCTTGGGTAAATAATATCCATTGCCTGATCTTGCATCAAGAGTATCAGCTTGACATCTGCTTACCAGCCATTGTGCTGTGCAACACTGTGGCTCACGGAGCGTGACGTAGCAATGGATGACAGTTCCATCTACAGGACAGATGTGGAAAGTACAATGATTTATGTTTTGTACCACTGTACCTTTTGGGCATTTGCCACCAATAAAAAGGGAGTTACAATATAATAGGATTTAAATGCATTTCCGGGGATGTTCCATATTTTTCTCATTGTATTGAAAACATAACTTTTTGCATTAGTTCTTCATACAGTTTCAACCTGCAAAATAATGAGAGCCTCAGCCTATGGGTTTTTGAAATGGGCTGATAAATTTGTCATAATACCGTAACATCTTTCTAATTGTTCTATCATGTCACATAGTCATTTTGCTCCACTAAATGTTCTGCCTGGAAACTATAGCAGTGAGCAACTGAGGCAAAGGTGGATAAAAGTTGAGCAAGGAGCGTCCTTTCATTACTCTTTGGTACAACTTTTGTTAAGCCTCCTAGCAGGGGCAGTTTGATAGCAAAAAGTGTTCTTGTAAGTCCATCACATATAATATTGTCATATAGTGGCAAGATAATTCTGCCATATACAGCCAACATAATACAATTATATAGTGCCAGGATAATACAACCATATACAGCCCACATAATACAATCATATAGTAGTAGGATAACACTAGCATATACAGCCTGCAAAACACTTTCATATAGTGCCAGAATAATGCTGCCATATACAGCTCACATAATACCATCATACAATGCCAGGTTAATATAGTACTATATTTAAAACCCACATAATACCATCATATAGTGCGGGGGGAAACACTACCATATATACAGACCATGTAACACCATCATATTGTGTCACGTTTATAAACTACTACCATTTATAGCATACAAAGTACTGTAATTTAGTGCTAAGATAATACTACCATATGCTGCCAATGTAATACCATCATATAGGCAGCTCACATAAAAACATCCTATAGTGCCAGGATATTACAGTACTAACTTTTACAGCTCATATAATACCATTATGCAGTGGCAGATTAACACTAGCATATACAGTGCATGTAACACCGACATATATTAGGGGTTGATCCAGGGAACAGTCTGATTGCCATTAGGGAGTCGGGAAGGAATTTTTTCCCCAAAAGGGCTAAATTGGTTTCTGCCCTTGGGGTTTTTTGCCTTCCTCTGGATCAACACAGGAGGATAGACAGGCTGGACTAGATGGACATTGTCTTCATTCAGCCTTACATACTATGTTACTATGTTACTATATAGTGCCAGGATATTACAGTATTGTCTCACATAACACCATTATATAGTGGCAAGTTAACACTACCATATACAGTGCATGTAACTCTGTCATATAGGGTCAGGATAATAGAGTACTACTATTTACAGCCCACATAACACTATCATATTGTGCCAGGATAACACTACTATATACAGCCCACATAATACCATTATATAGTGCCAGTACAATACAGTACTACCATTTACAGCCCACATAATACTGTCATATGGTGCCAGGATAACACTACTATATATACAGCCCACATAATACCATTATATAGTGCCAGTATATATACAGTACTACCATTTACAGCCCACATAATACTGTCATATGGTGCCAGGATAATACTACTATATACAGCCCACATAATACCATTATATAGTGCCAGTACAATACAGTAATACCATTTACAGCCCACATAATACTGTCATATGGTGCCAGGATAACACTACTATATACAGCCCACATAATACTATTATATAGTGCCAGTACAATACAGTACTACCATTTACAGCCCACATGATACTGTCATATGGTGCCAGGATAACACTACTATATACAGCCCACATAATACCATTATATAGTGCCAGTACAATACAGTACTACCATTTACAGCCCACATAATTCTGTCATATGGTGCCAGGATAATACTACTATATACAGCCCACATAATACCATTATATAGTGCCAGTACAATACAGTACTACCATTTACAGCCCACATAATACTATCATATGGTGCCAGGATAACACTACTATATACAGCCCACATAATACCATTATATAGTGCCAGTATAATACAGTACTACCATTTACAGCCCACATAATACTGTCAGTTAGTGCCAGGATAATCCTACCATACGCAGCCCACATAATACCATCATATAGTGGCAGGTTACCATAACCCTCTTCAGCGTTCCCTAATAAACAAGGGCTCTAGGTAGTTGCCCAATTTGCCACTCCTAAAACTCTCCCTGTCCCCTAGACAGGTCTCTAAACAGAGGGATAGGGCTTAATAAGATAAATCAAATTTTAAACCCCATTTTGGTTCATGCTAATACTAGTACAACACTGATTACATCAGTTCTTTTATTTACTAACAAACAATAGGGAATAGAGAATCATGGATAGAGTCAACCTGATCTTTCCCTCTCCACCAATCCATGGGCCCTACTGTAAACAAATAAACCACCTCTATGGTAAGTACACAAGTAACAGAGTTTATCTTGACACTTAACATTAAGATAATGTTCTGTGCTCAGTTTAATTGCCCTTTCAGTAGGTTTTTCAATGGCTGACCAACCACTCCATGGGACCTGCTGCAATCAAAGAAGCCCCTTCTATGATTATTATACTATTGAGTCCTACTGACCAACCACTCCTCATGTCCGATTGCAATCAAGAAAGCTACCTGTATGATAGGTACACCATTAAGTCAAGCTAACCTGCTGATCCACAGGTCCTACTGCAATCAAAAAAGCCTCCTCTATGATATGTATGCCATTACTCCTACTACAAGAAATGAATTTTTTTTCAAGGTACTTCTTCAGGTTAACCTACGCATTTTACGAAGTAAATACAGTCAACCGTTGAGGTATCCCAGATTGGAACATCCTCCGACAGGTTCACCCATCAACTACCCTCGGGGACACAGCAGGCCTCTCCAGGACAGAGAGACTAGGCATCGCCCTCACTAGAAATCATTGTGCAAATTCTGGTCACAGGCCTTATCTGGTACAGTGCAGCAAAGGTTGGAGGCAGGGCAATAAGAAGACACTTTACTTGCTTCACCAGTAAATTTTTATTTCTGAAACTCTTATGAACACAGCTTGACTTTTCTTTAGTCTCCCGGATACCAAACTACTCGCACGGAAATGGAGGAATAAGCATAGCTCCTCATGGTTATTTCACAGGTGTTCACTGCTGCCGGTTTCTCCAGCTGATGCAGCAACTACAAGCCTCAGAAGTGATCTCTTTCTTATACTTTTCCCACTGATCTCAGTGTAGCTGTAGAGCAATAACCCCATATAAATTGTGTTGACAAAAGTATAGGGACACACATGGAAATTAGGTGATGAAATTCGCTTTTATTCACATTTTACAATTTGACATTGAACCACCTTTGGCCTCAATAACTGCAGTAATCCTCCTATGCACGCTTTCCACCAAATTCCGATAGATGTGTGTGGGGGTTTGCCTCCATTCCCAAAAAACAGCTTTAGATGGCATTCTAGTTTGGACTTTGTGCTGACGAATAAGGTTTGCAGACATTCTGCTCCTCAAACCAAACCTCAACACTGCGTTCTGTATGACATGGTCCTTGGTCATGTTGGTAGAGACACGGAGCTGTACCAAAGTATTGCTACAGGCTAGGTAATAGTACATTGTCTAGAATGTCTCTGTGCTCATTAGTGTTGAGGGTGGACCTCACTATAACCAATGGCTCTAGTCCTGTCCAGCAGAAACACCCCAACACCATAACAGAACATCCTCCAAACGTCGCTGTTGGGACGATGCAGTTTTTTTAGAAACCGCTCTCCAGACAACCTCCACACCCAAGTGCGGGCGTCCACAACACTTGCTTCCACTCATTTACAGTCCAAGAACGATGCTTCAAGCACCTTCGCAGTTACCTCTGTACATTCATTGCTGTGATGTTGGGCTTGTGTGCAGCCGCTCGTCCATGGTAACCCTTCCATTCAGTTTTCTACAGATGACTCTTTTGCTAATGGATGTTCCAATGGTCTGTGAGACCTCTTGAGTGAGTGGTTCGGCAGATGTTCCATGTGATGCCTTCCCAGTTCGGCAATGTTATTCAGAAATTTGATGCTTTCACAGTCTGAATAACCTTCGCAGTTACCTCTGTGCATTCATTGCTGTGATGTTGGGCTTGTGTGCAGCCGCTCGTCTATGGTAACCCTTCCATTCAGTTTTCTACAGATGATTCTTGTGCTAATGGATGTTCCAATGGCTTGTGAGACCTCTTGAGTGAGTGTTTTGACAGATGTTCCATGTGATGCCTTCACAGTTCGGCAATGTTATTCAAAAATGTGATGCCTTCACAGTTTGGCAATGCCAGACGTTCCATGTGATGCCTTCACAGTTTGGCAATGTTATTCAGAAATGGAGAACACCAAAAGTGTTTTCCATTTCTGAATAACATTGACAACTATGGACTTTGGAAGGTCCAAAAGCACTGTGATATCCCATACTGTTTGGTTGCTCAGGTGGCATCCCACCACTATGCCCCATTGGAAGTCAACTCTACACTTCATTGTATTCTGATAGTTTCTGTACTGGGACATACCTGTGTGATACTCTCTTGTATACCTAATGTTCACACATCTGATTTGCATATCTGCTTTGACCTGAAAGCACAGGATTCGTAGGGTCTCCTAATATGTATGTGAAAATAGTGTATATATCCATTGGACCTTCTTTTCTTCTCATCTGCATCCAGACGAATCCCTTCCTTGCATTTCCATAGCTTCCCACTTAACACTAGAAGCACAGTACTTTAATAAGACATTGCTAACAGATACAACGACAAATAGACAAGTGTGCATAGACCCACTGGTACCTTATTACAGTACGCATACAATCGCTCCTAATGCAAGAAATGATGATGTCTTTTCAAGGTCCTTCTTGAGGTTCACCTAAGCATCTTACGAACTGAATATAGTCAACCAAGAAAACTTTATCGACTCCATTAAGGGAGAAATTAAACTCTCTGTACAAATAGATTTGCCTTGACAAATAAACGATTCTGAGTAATCTTGGCGTTAGCGCAGCAAATCAAATACATTTTAAATCAAGCTACCAAAATGTATTTCGAAAGTAATGTATGGTCTGAATTAAAATGAAAGCACTTGGATGACTGTTTCATCTATCGAGATACTTTCAAATACTAATTGACTTAAAACTTTGAAGGGATTTGTGGGTAAATACATTGTAATTCTCATCTCATTTAATTTCACGATGGAAGACTTTTTTTTTTTCCAAACTATGAACCAATGTTGAATCATATCCATTAGCACTTTGAGTGTGCAGCTGAAATTAAAGACAGCTGTCTGGAGCCTCTGTTCATATAGTACAGATTGCCTTTATTGTAGGAACAACTTCATGGCTTGTTTGAAGCCCAGGCAATTATAGAATGAATGACTTCCTTCACGTCTTCATGCTTCTTAATATTTTCCTTCCAAATCGATATACTGTGGGAGCTAAATGACAAAACTGGTGCAAACGTCCCCGTGGGGACTAGTTAATCCAGATTTCCATATCTCTAAGGGCGCCTTCACACTGGCGAGAAAATCGTGGGATGCGAGAGTGAGTAGCAACGCAGAATTATGAAACCGATGGTTTTCAATGGTTTTTTTTCACATTTGCGATGTTTTCACTCAGCGATGTTGCGAAAAAAAATTGCGGCGTGCTCTATCTTTCTGCGTTTTGCGCTTTTTAAAATCTCCTATGGTTCCCTATGGAGCCTTCTTTTTATCGCATCGCAAAGCTGGAACTTGTGATTTTCCATGTGTTTTTAACATTAGGAAGACCTATTGACTTTTGCGCTAGAAAATCATGGCAAAATTGCGCAAGAAAAACACGCTTAAAAATCGTAATCATCAGCGATCTTTCAGCGAGAAAAAACACCGCTGACGCTCAAAAATCGTGGCGATATCATGATCACCAGTGTGCAGGAGTCCTAAAGGGTTTTACATTAACCCTTTCCAATCCAATGTCGGGCCTGCCCCGACATCATAATTTCCTCCCACAGGTCCGATGTCGGGGCAGGCCCGACACTGCAGTGCAGGAGTGCATCTGCACCCGATCATCAGACACATCGGGTGCAGATGCACTCCTGAACTGGTCCTCATCGAGGACCCCCGAGGAGAAGGCAGAAAGGGTTTTTAACCCTTTCTGCCTTCTCCTTTACACATTACATAGCGCTCAATTAGCGCTATGTAATGCACGGAGATTCCGGCCGGCGATCATGTGACCGCCGGTGTCACCAGACCCCCAGCTGTTACATGATCGCCGAGCCGGGGGTCTGCACCGTGGGGGGGCCTGCTTACCTGTCCGGCGTCTTCCACATTCTCCCTTGTGTCTCCCGGCTCAGCGATCATGTGACCGCTGGGAGCCTCCTGACCCCAGCGGTCACATGATCGCCGAGCCGGGAGGCAGAGAAAGAATGCGGAAGACGCCGGACAGGTAAGTAGCCCCCCCCCCCCCCCACGGTGAAGTGAGCATCTGCACCCTCCTGAACTCTGTCAGTTCAGGAGGGTGCAGGGAAATGTATTTTTTCTCATACATTCTCACCAGCTCCGATTTATTTGGAGCTGGGGAGAATGAATGAGAAAAAAAAATTGGATTGAAAAGGGTTAAGGCCTTTTTCACATGACCATATGCGTTTTTACAGTTGCCCGTATGACTCGAATGAATGAAGAATAGCCGCAATCAAGTCGCGATCTTTAGCCGTATATTTTCTGCCATTCACACGGGCGTCTGCAGCGTATCGGCAAAAAATATGCTGCAGAGCGGGAACCCCACGATCGGCAGAAATCCTCTGAATAACTGCAATTGCTTAATAGAGCCAGCTGTCTTCATTTCCCAGTGTTGGATACAGCTAAACTCCCTCCCCCTCCTTTTTTTCAGCTCCCATAGAAGTTTATCGGAGCTTCCAGTATATCTTGGCCAAAGATAGGGCAAAATCGGCGACCAAAAACAATGTATTTTATCATGGCTAAAAAATCACTCATCTAAACGAATACATTGGAATCCAATGCTTCAGATGGTCACAATGTTTGCCTGATCTTTGGACACAGCTAAATAGCTGAGTATATACAGTCGTGTGAATAAGGCCTTAGGGTCATTTTAATAAAATTATTCCCCCCCCCCAAATACATACTATTGTAGTGAGTAAATCAGAAGTCAAAGTAGTAGCCAAAGTTTGGTAATGAATAGAGATGAGCGAACGTACTCGTCCGAGCTTGATGCTCGTTCGAGTACTAGCGAGTTCGAGATGCTCGTTACTAGAGACGAGTACCACGCGATGTTCGAGTTACTTTCACTTTCATCTCTGAGACGTTAGCGCGCTTTTCTGGCCAATAGAAAGACAGGGAAGGCATTACAACTTCCCCCTGCGACGTTCAAGCCCTATACCACCCCCCTGCAGTGAGTGGCTGGCGAGATCAGGTGTCACACGAGTATATAAATCGGCCCCTCCCGCGGCTCGCCACAGATGCATTCTGACAGAGATCAGGGAAAGTGCTGCTGGTGCCGGAGCTGCTATAGGGAGAGCGTTAGGAGTTATTTTAGGCTTCAAGAACCCCAACGGTGCTTCTTAGGGCCACATCTGACCATGTGCAGTACTGTTGAGGCTACTTTTAGCAGTGTTGCCCAATTTTTTTTTTGTATATCGGCCGTGCAGAGCATTGCGTCCGCAGTCTGCAGTCATTGTACAGAGTATAGGGCCAGTACTGGTGAGGCAGAGAAAGAGATATTCAGGCTATATAGGCAGTGGGCTTTTTCCCAAAAATTGGGGAAAAAATACTATATTTGGGCTGCCTGTGACCGTCTTCAGTTTACTGCGTGTCTGCTGGGGGTAGTAGTCGTAATTAATACGCAGCTAAGCGTTACAGCAGGCTTGCGCAAAATTGTTTCCTGGATCTGCTGTCTCTGTTACATGATCGCCGTCATCCCGCCAGAGGGAAACAGTATACATAATATTATACGCTGCCTACAGTATCTATCTGCTGGGGGTAGTAGTCCTAATTAATACGCAGCTAAGCGTTACAGCAGGCTTGCGCAAAATTGTTTCCTGGATCTGCTGTCTCTGTTACATGATCGCCGTCATCCCGCCAGAGGGAAACAGTATACATAATATTATGCGCTGCCTACAGTATCTATCTGCTGGGGGTAGTAGTCCTAATTAATACGCAGCTAAGCGTTACAGCAGGCTGGCGCAAAATTGTTTCCTGGATCTGCTGTCTCTGTTACATCAGCGCCGTCATCCCGCCAGAGGGAAACAGTATACATAATATTATACGCTGCCTACAGTATCTGTCTGCTGTATTAGCTCAGCATTTTAAAAAAATAGAAGCAAAATACTTAAGGCCTACTACTGGCCTTTGGCCACTTGACTGCTTCTGCGCTGTGAATTCCACTAGCTCAGTCATACGCACCTACGTCTCACTACAGGCGTACGCAAAATTGTTTCCTGGCTCTGCTGTGCGTTCCGTAAGGGAAGTCAGCCTCCAACCACAGGCCAATAAGTGGCACATTTAATTACAGCATTCTGTTTCTGCACTACTGGTAATACAGCATGCTGAGGGGTAGGGGTAGGCCTAGAGGACGTGGACGCGCGCGAGGACGCGGAGGCCCAAGTCAGGGTGTGGGCACAGGCCGAGCTCCTGATCCAGGTGTATCGCAGCCGACTGCTGCGGGATTAGGAGAGAGGCACGTTTCTGGCGTCCCCACATTCATCTCACAATTAATGGGTCCACGCGGTAGACCTTTATTAGAAAATGAGCAGTGTGAGCAGGTCCTGTCGTGGATGGCAGAAAGTGCATCCAGCAATCTATCGACCACCCAGAGTTCTACGCTGTCCACTGCTGCAACTCTGAATCCTCTGGCTGCTGCTCCTCCTTCCTCCCAGCCTCCTCACTCCATTACAATGACACATTCTGAGGAGCAGGCAGACTCCCAGGAACTGTTCTCGGGCCCCTGCCCAGAATGGGCAGCAATGGTTCCGAATCCTCTCCCACTGGAGGATTTTGTCGCGACAGATGCCCAAGCTTTGGAAAGTTCCCGGGGTCCGGGGGATGAGGCTGGGGACTTCCGGCAACTGTCTCAAGAGCTTTCAGTGGGTGAGGAGGACGATGAGACACAGTTGTCTATCACTCAGGTAGTAGTAATTGGAGTAAGTACGAAGGAGGAGCGCACAGAGGATTCGGAGGAAGAGCAGCAGGATGATGAGGTGACTGACCCCACCTGGTTTGCTATGCCTACTGAGGACAGGTCTTCAGAGGGGGAGGCAAGTGCAGCAGCAGGGCAGGTTGGAAGAGGCAGTGCGGTGGCCAGGGGTAGAGGCACCAACTGTTTCCCAAAGTGCCCCCTCACGCCATGCCACCCTGCAGAGGCCGAGGTGCTCAAAGGTCTGGCAGTTTTTCACTGAGAGTGCAGATGACCGACGAACAGTGGTGTGCAACCTTTGTCGCGCCAAGATCAGCCGGGGAGCCACCACCACCAGCCTCACCACCACCAGCATGCGCAGACATATGATGGCCAAGCACCCCACAAGGTGGGACGAAGGCCGTTCACCGCCTCCGGTTTGCACCGCTGCCTCTCCCCCTGTGCCCCAACCTGCCACTGAGATCCAACCCCCCTCTCAGGACACAGGCACTACCGTCTCCTGGCCTGCACCCACACCCTCACCTGCGCTGTGCTCGGCCCCATCCACCAATGTCTCTCAGCGCACCGTCCAGCCGTCGCTAGCGCAAGTGTTGGAGCGCAAGTGCAAGTACGCCGCCACGCACCCGCACGCTCAAGCGGTAAACGTGCACATAGCCAAATTTATCAGCCTGGAGATGCTGCCGTATAGGGTTGTGGAAATGGAGGCTTTCAAAGGTATGATGGCGGCGGCGGCCCCGCGCTACTCAGTTCCCAGTCGCCACTACTTTTCCCGATGTGCCGTCCCAGCCCTGCACGACCACGTCTCCCCAACATTGTTCGCGCCCTCACCAACGCGGTTACTGCCAAGGTCCACTTAACAACGGACACGTGGACAAGCACAGGCGGGCAGGGCCACTATATCTCCCTGACGGCACATAGGGTGAATTTAGTGGAGGCTGGGACAGAGTCAGAGCCTGGGACCGCTCACGTCCTACCTACCCCCAGAATTGCGGGCCACAGCTCGGTGGTGGTATCTGCGGCGGTGTATGCTTCCTCCACTATACCACCCTCCTCCTCCTCCTCCTACGCAACCTCTGTCTCGCAATCAAGATGTGTCAGCAGCAGCACGTCGCCAGCAGTCGGTGTCGCGCGGCACGGCAGCACAGCGGTGGGCAAGCGTCAGCAGGCCGTGCTGAAACTACTCAGCTTAGGAGAGAAGAGGCACACGGCCCACGAACTGCTGCAAGGTCTGAAAGAGCAGACCGCTGAGCCTCCAACTGGGCATGGTCGTGTGTGACAACGGCCGTAACCTGGTGGCGGCTCTGCAGCTCGGCAGCCTCACGCACGTGCCATGCCTGGCCCACGTCTTTAATTTGGTGGTTCAGCGCTTTCTGAAAAGCTACCCTCGCTTGTCAGACCTGCTCGGAAAGGTGCGCCGGCTCTACGCACATTTCCGCAAGTCCCACACGGACGCTGCCACCCTGCGCACCCTGCAACATCGGTTTCAACTGCCAGTGCACCGACTGCTGTGCGACGTGCCCACACGGTGGAACTCTATGCTCCACATGTTGGCCAGGCTCTATGAGCAGCATAGAGCTATAGTGGAATACCAACTCCAACATGGGCGGTGCAGTGGGAGTCAGCCTCCTCAATTCTTTACAGAAGAGTGGGCCTGGTTGGCAGACATCTGCCAGGTCCTTGGAAACTTTGAGGAGTCTACCCAGATGGTGAGCGGCGATGCTGCAATCATTAGCGTCACCATTCCTCTGCTATGCCTCTTGAGAAGTTCCCTGCAAATTATAAAGCCAGACGCTTTGCGCTCGGAAACAGAGGCAGGGGAAGACAGTATGTCGCTGGATAGTCAGAGCACCCTCCTGTCTATATCTCAGCGCGTTGAGGAGGAGGAGGAGGAGGAGCATGAGGAGGATGAGGAGGAGGGGGAAGAGACAGCTTGGCCCACTGCTGAGGGTACCCATGCTGCTTGCCTGTCATCCTTTCAGCGTGTATGGCCTGAGGAGGAGGATCCTGAAAGTGATCTTCCTACTGAGGACAGCCATGTGTTGCGTACAGGTACCCTGGCACACATGGCTGACTTCATGTTAGGATGCCTTTCTCGTGACCCTCGCGTTACACGCATTCTGGCCACTACGGATTACTGGGTGTACACACTGCTCGACCCACGGTATAAGGAGAACCTTTCCACTCTCATACCCGAAGAGGAAAGGGGTTCGAGAGTGATGCTATACCACAGGACCCTGGCGGACAAACTGATGGTAAAATTCCCATCTGACAGCACTAGTGGCCGAAGGCGCATTTCCGAGGGCTAGGTAGCAGGGGAGGCGCAGAGATCAGGCAGCATGTACAGCACAGGCAGGGGAACACTCTCTAAGGCCTTTGACAGCTTCCTGGCTCCCCAGCAAGACTGCGCCACCGCTCCCCAGTCAAGGCTGAGTCGGCGGGAGCACTGTAAAAGGAGGGAGTACGTAGCCGATCGCACGACCATCTTCCGTGACGCCTCTGCCCCCTACAACTACTGGGTGTCGAAGCTGGACACGTGGCCTGAACTCGCGCTGTATGCCCTGGAGGTGCTTGCTTGTCCTGCGGCTAGCGTCTTGTCAGAGAGGGTGTTTAGTGCGGCTGGGGGAATCATCACAGATAAGCGTACCCGCCTGTCAACCGACAGTGCCGACAGGCTTACACTCATCAAGATGAACAAAGCCTGGATTTCCCCAGACTTCTCTTCTCCACCAGCGGACAGCAGCGATACCTAAACAATACGTAGGCTGCACCCGCGGATGGAAGCATTGTTCTCTATCACCATCAAAAACGTGGACCTTTTAGCTTCATCAATCTGTGTATAATATTCCTCCTCCTCCTCCTGCTCCTCCTCCTGTAACCTGACGTAATCACGCCGAACGGGCAATTTTTCTTAGGCCCACAAGGCTCAGTCATATAATTTTTGTAAACAATTTTTATACGTTTCAATGCTCATTAAAGCGTTGAAACTTTCACCTGAACCAATTTTTATTTTAACTGGGCTGCCTCCAGGCCTAGTTACAAATTAAGCCACATTAACCAAAGCGATTAATGGGTTTCACCTGCCCTCTTGGTTGGGCATGGGCAATTTTTCTGACGTACATTAGTACTGTTGGTACACCAATTTTTTGGAGCCCTCGCCTACAGTGTAATCCAATTAATTTTTTGCCCACCTGCATTAAAGCTGACGTTACATCAGCTGTGCTGGGCACTGCAATGGGATATATTTATGTACCGCCGGTGGGTTCCAGGGAGCCACCCATGCTGTGGGTCCACAGGGAGTGGTAACTGCATGTGTCCACTTCTAAAGAACCCCAGTCTGATTGGGGCATGCAGTGGGGGCCGAAGCCCACCTGCATTTAATCGGACGTTACCTCAGCTGTGATGGGCACTGCAATGGGATACATTTATGTACAGCCGGTGGGTTCCAGGGAGCCACCCATGCTGTGGGTCCACAGGGAGTTGTAACTGCATGTGTCCACTTCTAAAGAACCCCAGTCTGACTGGGGCATGCAGTGTGGGCCGAAGCCCACCTGCATTAAACATGACATTACCTCAGCTGTGATGGGCAATGCAATGGGATATATTTATGTACCGCTGGTGACTTCCTGGCACCCACCCATGCTGTGGGTCCACACGGACTTCACAATAGGGAGTTGTACCTGCCTGTGTCTATGAATTAAAAACCCCGGTCAGGTTGGGGCATGCAGTGTGGGCCGAAGCCTACCTGCATTTAATCGGACTTTACCTTAGCTGTGATGGGCACTGCAATGGGATACATTAATGTACAGGGAGCCACCCATGCTGTGGGTGCACACGGAATTCCCATTGCGGAGTTGTACCTGCCTGTGACTATTTATAAAAAACCGCAGTCTGGCTGGGGCATGCAGACACCTTGACAGAATGATTAGTGTGTGGCACATAGGTTCCCCATTGCTATGCCCACGTGTGCAGCTCCTGATGCCGGTGACACAGGATTATATTTCTTATTGCTTCTGTACAGAATTGTGGGCTATCGCCCCGCCCCTTTTAAAGAGGGTCGCTGCCTAGCCGTGCCAACCCTCTGCAGTGTGTGCCTGCGGTTCCTCCTCATGGCAGACGCACTTATAAATAGACATGAGGGTGGTGTGGCTATGAGGCCAGCGTGTGGCATGAGGGCAGCTGAAGGCTGCGCAGGGTCAATTTGGTGTGCGCTGTGGACACTGGGTCGTGCGGGGGGGGGGGGTTGGGCAGCATGTAACCCAGGAGAAGTGGCAGCGGAGTGTCATGCAGGCAGTGATTGTGCTTTGTTGGAGGTAGTGTGGTGCTTAGCTAAGGTATGCATTGCTAATGAGGGCTTTTCAGAAGTTGTTGGGAGGGGGGTGGGCCCACTCTTGCCGCTATTGTGGCTTAATAGTGGGACCTGGGAACTTGAGATGCAGCCCAACATGTAGCCCATCGCCTGCCCTATCCGTTGCTGTGTCATTCCCATCACTTTCTTGAATTGCCCAGATTTTCACAAATGAAACCTTAGCGAGCATCGGCGATATACAAAAATGCTCGAGTCGCCCATTGACTTCAATGGGGTTCGTTACTCGAAACGAACCCTCGAGCATCGCGATAATTTCGTCCCGACTAACGAGCACCCGAGCATTTTGGTGCTCGCTCATCTCTAGTAATGAAGTTATATTCACTGATAGTTTAACCATCAATTTAGACTAACATCCTGAATCTGAACCTCCCATCCCCAAGACTTTTTCTGAGCTGCACCTGTTCTCTGGATTGAGCTACCACAGACAATCAGGTTAAAGGGGGTGTCCACTTAAAACTAACTATTTGAAATATGAAGCCAAATGGGTTAAAACAACTAAATAAATGAGTGGAAGCAATTGTTGTGGACAGCTGAATCACATTACACCAGCTACCATCCGGATGGATGTACTTGGGTGTGGCAGTTGCCAGGAGAGCGGTTATGTACTGACTGCATCTTCCCAACAATGAAGTATAGAGGAGGTTCTGAAATAGTGTGGGGTATTTCTGCTGGGAATGACTAGGGCCATTGGTTATAGTGAAGTCCACCCTCAATGCCAATAGGTACAGAGACATTCTAGACAATGTGGCATTATCTTTGGTATAGCTCTTTGTTTCTACCAACATGACCAAGTACCATCTCACACAGCACACAGTGTTAAGGCTTGGTTTGAGGAGCAAATCCAGCGCTGCACCCCAGCATTTTATTAGATCTGCATTGACAGCCGAAGTCAGGCGATTGCCTACCAATCAAGGGTCACAGTGTCACTGTCTGTTCTCCTGCCATCAGATCTCACTTCCTGGGTGCCATGATGCTAGGAGTTTGGTACGGTGACGCTGCAGCCATTGATAAGCCAGCAGCGGTCACCTGACTTCCAATGTCAACACAGAATGGATGAATTGCGAGGCTGTAGTGCTGGATTGCCGGTGCTCAGGACAGGTAAGTACTAGAGATGAGCGAGCATACTCACTAAGGGCAATTACTTGATAGAGCATTGTCCTTAGCGAGTATCTCCCCGCTTGGAAGAAAAGGTTCGGCTGCCGGCGCGTGTGACAGGTGAGTTGCGGCCATGAGCAGGGGGGAGCAGGGGGGGAGAGAGGGAGAGAGAGATCTCCCCTCCGTTCCTCCCCGCTCTCCTCTGCCGCTCCACGCACGCCGCCGGCAGCCGAATCTTTGCTCCCGAGTGGGCAGCCACTCGCTAAGGGCAATGCTCGATCGAGCAATTGTCCTTAGCGAGTATGCTCGCTCATCTCTAGTAAGTACCATTTATTTAGTTGTCTTAAGCCATCTGGCTCTATATTTAAAAAATTAATTTCCAACCAGACAACCCTTTTAATCACCAATATTCACAGTTTTAAGTGTGCCCCCAAAACACATCTCTTTAGGGAGACTATCAGATCCCCTAATCTAAGACTTCTCTGTTTCCCCCTTCTCTACATTGTGCCTCAGAATGTGATCCCGTCATCCGGCAATATCCCCCATACCCATATAATACACTTCATATCTGTACATACATAGCCTATTAGCCGCTGATCGGCACAAGTAGCATTATGTATACTACCTTATTTATATATAAGATGGCCGGACCACAGAACAATCTTCATCTGACGGAGCCCTTAATCTGTAATCTACATGAAATCGGTATTAAGTCCTCTGCGAAATTTGCCTAAGGCTATGTTCATACATTTCCAACTTGCATATTGCAATTTTGACACATATTTTACTACAAGATCCCCGGCAGAAATCAGAGGTTTACACTCGGATTACTCCTGCGGATGTGCTGTGGGTAGGCAGCAGTTTGCACAAGGATTAGCCCCATTGTCATTCAGTGGGGCTAATCCATGGCTTTTCTGCTCGGAATAAGTAGTGTGTTATGTATTTTCACCATGGCTCACAAAAAACAGGAAATTTTCTGTTGCATGTGAATGAGATGTGGATTGTTGTTGGCTTTGATTTCAGTGCGGAATATACCCTTTAAAACGGTTTGAAGTCAATGAACTATATAGAGGTGCTCTCCATGGACTCCGAAGAGTAAAGCTCTCTCAACTTTGGGGGGACGACAATAACAACTGGACATTTAGGAAATACAGCATTGAAATGCATACATATCTAACAATACGGTCGTTTCTTCCATGCACTTTTCTGTTTTATTGTGCCGAAAGACATTACGGCAGCAGCTGAGCCGGTGACAGCGTATTACATAAAAGCGTCAATGGACGTAATGAAGGACATAAAGAAGAAACATTAACCTCAGTTCTGTTATGTCTGCAGGAGGACATTAATCCAGTTGAAATTTAATACAAACATCTAGATCTAACCAAGTATTCCACGATATACATCTACAAGTGATAACTAAGAGCGAAGGGCAAGATATGCCCTCCTGGTACCCAAGGAATGGGTTTCGGGACAACCCCTCCTCCCCATATAGCTGTTGAGAAAGCTATGCATATTTGGGAAACACCCCGGCAGGACAAGGCACTTCGACTCTCTTATAACTAACATCTTCATCATGGTACTTCATACTCAGCGTCGTACTTCATACTATTTCTTGAAGGTCTACGGCATGGTAACCTCGCGTCCTTACACACTGAATTTCTGACCTCTGCTTCCCTATACCCCTGTGCTCCAACACAGCATTCAAATGACTTTATAAAGGTGATTGGAGTCTTAGGAGGTCATCTACTCTTTGTCATGGCCCTACTAAAGCCAATCCAGCCAGGGCTATTGTAATACGCAAATTGGCCCAGTTGACAAATACTAAATGAGGTCCCCTTCCACACACTGTTCTCCCTCACCCTTATGACCGTAACTTGCTGTGTGCCACCTGTGAGAGACACGCGTGCACCATGCATGCATACTTGCTGCGCACTGCCACTTGCCATGCACTATCTTGGCGTGTATGCACATGTAATACATGCCAAGAGACAACATGCTGCAATTTTTCCCACACATGTATTTTGCTCAGTTCGTATGAGCAGCCTATGGCTGATTGATACAGAGTATTACGTGCACAAAACCCGTGTGCGGAATACATTGTAACAATCCATTTGTGTGAGAGCTCTTACTGAGAGTGGTAATTGGCCACAAAGGTCACGCGCTAGGATAGGTATATGACCCCTGGAACTGGAACTAAGCGGAAACCGCAGGACTGGAGCAGTATTGTTCTTTTAGTTTTTAAGCTCTGCAATTAGTGATGAGCGAACTTTTGAAAAATTTAGCTCTACCAGTTTGTCAAACTTTTGCAAAAAGTTTGCTTCAGTCCACATTAATCTGAAACCGTGAACACTGGTGTATACAGTATCTAAGAGCCATACAAGCCCTGTATAACACTCTGAGAGTATTATACAGGCCTTTTATGGCTCTTGAGGGTGCTTTACACCAGTGTTCAGGACTAGTGCTGAGTGCACCAAACTAGTAGAACCCTGATTCCGGTAGAACTTTGCTAAAAGCTCGATTTGGGTTCTTGCCTAACCAAACTTTTAGCAAAGGTCAACCTGAAACAGGGCCCTAGTGGTTTGACTTGTTCAACACTATCCGCAATACTTTTCAACTGTATCAATGTCCTGAGGATGCAGATATGATTAAAAGTAGTGCTGTGGAATAAGTTGGCGCTATACAAGAAAAGATTATTATTATTATTAGTGTCACTGCCAGGGGGCAGTGCAGATGCATCATTTACCCTAGGGTTAATCCAGCCCTAAATCCAGTCATTATTATTTTTCAGACCTAAGAGAATAATATACCCAAAAACTACAATAGTATTAGAGATGAGCGAGCACCCAAATGCTCAGTTCCGCTTTATTCGAGTCGAGCTTCTCGTAAAATTCGAGAGCTCTACTCGAGTAACGAACCCCATTGACTACAATGGGAGACTCGAGAATTTGTGTATGTGGGACGCCGGGTCCCCAACTTTTTTTTTTTTTTCTTGGTTCGTGTGATCTCTTCTCTCTCTCTCTCTCTCTCTCTCTCTCTCTCTCTCTCTCTCTCCCCCCTTCCTGCCAGAGAAAAAAATTGCCAATGACACGCGCTGCGTCACGGCGGGGAGGGGCCAGCTAATGTCACTAAGAACTATCTTCAGTGTAAAGAAGAACAAGGAGTCCCAGAAGTGATGATATGATCCCTGATCTCATCATCATCCAGTCTGTCTGGGATTACATGAAAACACAGAAGGATTGGCGCAAGCCTACATCCACAG
The DNA here is from genome assembly GCF_035609145.1 of Eleutherodactylus coqui. Classification (NCBI taxonomy): domain Eukaryota; kingdom Metazoa; phylum Chordata; class Amphibia; order Anura; family Eleutherodactylidae; genus Eleutherodactylus; species Eleutherodactylus coqui. The sequence goes on along the minus strand of NC_089837.1, from coordinate 69,278,653 downwards.
ATCTGTGGTTAGTTCAAGATATTTGGAACAACCTCTCTGCCAGATTCCTTCAAAAACTGTGTGCAAGTGTAACTAGAAGAACTGATGGGGTTTTGAAGACAAATATTGACGTGATTTAGATTTCTCGTTTGACAAAAAAAAACTATTCTATTTTTGAAAGCATTCTTACTTTGTATTTGTCACTGTAGGGTTCAAAACTAAAATATAACTTTTATTAAATCTTTATAAAAAAGAACTTGATGAACAAGTCTCAAATAGGACACACATATAGCTAAAAGAGAGTACTCCTTAAACAAAATTCCCAGAGATGACGGAATGGCCGTATTTCGGGATAGAGAATTTAAAGCTATACAGCTTTAAAAGGAGTAGACCATAGAAGGTTCAAAACAATCAGTGATTTGCTACAGAATTATGTAGTGTAGCTATAACCTTTTACTCAAAGGGTCAAACTAGCTAGTACGTTCAGAAGTTTCTCAGAACACCAACAACCTCGAGAAGTCTCCGTAGCCCTCTAAACGAGGGGTTAACTCGGTGATTGGGTTCAGAATTTTTGGAACTTCACACGTTACCCCAGCCTAGTTTAGTGCACAGAGGTATACATAAATCCCTCTAAATTGCACTCCAATAGAGACTTCAGGGTAATCTCAGCAGAAAAGAGAAGATCCACTCCTCCCAGATCTAGTCCACTATATATAGATAACTTCCCATGTGGCTATATCTGATGGAGAATAGACCATTGATAACTTAGAAAAAATTCCAAAATTGATTACTTCCTATCCAAAATAAGGAGAGGAAAGATAATCCATAGCTGGTGCTGCTACCTTCTCTCATTCTTATTGCTTTCTAGGGGGGAATCTCTGGGGGATATTTAACCCTTTGAATGCTAGCATCGTCTACCTCTCCTTTACCTTTACAACTTCCGCTACAATCTAATTTTTGTCGAGCAGTTTAGGGACGTTGTTTACTGACTTTTTGACGTCCAGATATGGAATTTGGTTCCTGATGACGCTACTCTAACTGTAGCAGAAACGCGTCGAACCGCGTAATTTTTCTTAAGAAGTGACGTCCTAAGACTATTCCATATAATTGATGGATTATCTTTCCTCTCCTTATTTTGGATAGGAAGTAATCAATTTTGGAATTTTTTCTAAGTTATCAATGGTCTATTCTCCATCAGATATAGCCACATGGGAAGTTATCTATATATAGTGGACTAGATCTGGGAGGAGTGGATCTTCTCTTTTCTGCTGAGATTACCCTGAAGTCTCTATTGGAGTGCAATTTAGAGGGATTTATGTATACCTCTGTGCACTAAACTAGGCTGGGGTAACGTGTGAAGTTCCAAAAATTCTGAACCCAATCACCGAGTTAACCCCTCGTTTAGAGGGCTACGGAGACTTCTCGAGGTTGTTGGTGTTCTGAGAAACTTCTGAACGTACTAGCTAGTTTGACCCTTTGAGTAAAAGGTTATAGCTACACTACATAATTCTGTAGCAAATCACTGATTGTTTTGAACCTTCTATGGTCTACTCCTTTTAAAGCTGTATAGCTTTAAATTCTCTATCCCGAAATACGGCCATTCCGTCATCTCTGGGAATTTTGTTTAAGGAGTACTCTCTTTTAGCTATATGTGTGTCCTATTTGAGACTTGTTCATCAAGTTCTTTTTTATAAAGATTTAATAAAAGTTATATTTTAGTTTTGAACCCTACAGTGACAAATTCAGTTTGACCATCTGGTGTTCCTCCTGCTCCAGTGATTTCTCATTCTTACTTTGTAGAACATTTTCCACACCTGACTAAAACTCTTGCACAGCCCTGTATAATAATAGTGAATATGATGAAATAATAATAAAGATACAATAATAATATTGTAACTATGAAACTTTATCTTTCATGTTTTTTTTGCCAAATTCGCATTTTGTTTCCCGGCTTCTATCTCACAGAAGGTTAGTTGAGGTTGAATACGAACTCATGTTTAAATTAAATATTTAATTTCCAAATTTAGTGGCACTTCTGCTGGGAGTCCTGGACCTCCCTGGTGTTCTCTATCTGGGATGTATGTCATAAAATGTCTCACAAAGAACAGCTCACAGTTACAAAGCAATTAGATCCAAATAATTGAAATTGGGAACTGAGGGATGGATAGGTTAATTGCTGTTATTAGCTATATCAAATTAGATAATGTAGCGACTGTGGATTGCTTTTCCTAATATAAAGGAACATGTTCAGTACAGCATTGTAACATTGATTAAATTATTCAGCTGTGTGGTTAATAATTCTGCTAACTTTTGTTAGTTTTGCAGGGGGAGAAGAAAGAATCTGCCCTGTTTATTGATGGAAATGTTATAGTTACTTACATTTCACGTACAACTGTTTAATCTGTTTTATGTTATAAATAGAGATGAGCGAACGCGTTCGTCCGAGCTTGATATTCGTGCGAATATTAGGGTGTTCGGGATGTTCGTTATTCGTAACGAACACCATGCGGTGTTCTGGTTACTTTCACTTACTTCCCTGAGACGTTTGCGCGCTTTTCTGGCCAATTGAAAGACAGGGAAGGCATTACAACTTCCCCCTGTGACGTTCAAGCCCTATACCACCCCCCTGCTGTGAGTGGCTGGGAAGATCAGGTGTTCGCCTAATATAAAAGTCGGCCCCTCCCGCGGCTCGCCTCAGATGCGGTGTGAGTTAGATGAGGGACAGTGCTGTTTATACCGGAGCTGCTGTAGGGAAAGAATTGGTAGTTAGTGTAGGCTTCAAGACCCCCCAAAGGTCCTTATTAGGGCCACTGATAGCTGTGTGTTGGCTGCTGTTAGCAGTGGCATTTTTTTTTCTCTCAAAATCGCCTCTGCAGACCGTTGCACCTGGCATTAGGGACAGAAGTGCTGCATAGGCAGGGAGAGTGTTAGGAGTGAGTGTAGCCTTCAAGAACCTCAACGGTCCTTTCTAGGGCCATATTTATCCGTGTGCAGTACTGTCCAGGCTGCTGTTGGCTGTGCTGCATTTTTTTTGGGCTTCTCAAAATCGCCTCTGCAGAGCATTCCACCCTCCATTGATACTGCAGGGAAAGAATTGTATAGGCAGGGCCACAACACAGTTATTATTCATTGAATATACGCAGTGCTGCCTTTTGGTGGGAAAAAACTGAAAACAAATCTATTTGTCCAGCCTCTGTCCGTCCTTACGGGCGGTGGAGACGTGTGAGCTGCGTGAAGAACAGTGCTAAATCATACGCACCCAGCTACGCTTTACTGCTGGCTTCGCCATTTGCTTTCCTTAATTGGGAAAAAAAATACCTGCTCTGCCAGAGTTATAATAACTCTGCTACCCTCACGTTCTGTGACACATAAGCAGGGACACAGCACAGTTATTAAACTTCTCATGTTCATTGAATATACGCAGTGCTGCCTTTTGGTGGGAAAAAACTGAAAACAAATCTATTTGTCCAGCCTCTGTCCGTCCTTACGGGCGGTGGAGACGTGTGAGCTGCGTGAAGAACAGTGCTAAATCATACGCACCCAGCTACGCTTTACTGCTGGCTTCGCCATTTGCTTTCCTTAATTGGGAAAAAAAATACCTGCTCTGCCAGAGTTATAATAACTCTGCTACCCTCACGTTCTGTGACACATAAGCAGGGACACAGCACAGTTATTAAACTTCTCATGTTCATTGAATATACGCAGTGCTGCCTTTTGGTGGGAAAAAACTGAAAACAAATCTATTTGTCCAGCCTCTGTCCGTCCTTACGGGCGGTGGAGACGTGTGAGCTGCGTGAAGAACAGTGCTAAATCATACGCACCCAGCTACGCTTTACTGCTGGCTTCGCCATTTGCTTTCCTTAATTGGGAAAAAAAATACCTGCTCTGCCAGAGTTATAATAACTCTGCTACCCTCACGTTCTGTGACACATAAGCAGGGACACAGCACAGTTATTAAACTTCTCATGTTCATTGAATATACGCAGTGCTGCCTTTTGGTGGGAAAAAACTGAAAACAAATCTATTTGTCCAGCCTCTGTCCGTCCTTACGGGCGGTGGAGACGTGTGAGCTGCGTGAAGAACAGTGCTAAATCATACGCACCCAGCTACGCTTTACTGCTGGCTTCGCCATTTGCTTTCCTTAATTGGGAAAAAAAATACCTGCTCTGCCAGAGTTATAATAACTCTGCTACCCTCACGTTCTGTGACACATAAGCAGGGACACAGCACAGTTATTAAACTTCTCATGTTCATTGAATATACGCAGTGCTGCCTTTTGGTGGGAAAAAACTGAAAACAAATCTATTTGTCCAGCCTCTGTCCGTCCTTACGGGCGGTGGAGACGTGTGAGCTGCGTGAAGAACAGTGCTAAATCATACGCACCCAGCTACGCTTTACTGCTGGCTTCGCCATTTGCTTTCCTTAATTGGGAAAAAAAATACCTGCTCTGCCAGAGTTATAATAACTCTGCTACCCTCACGTTCTGTGACACATAAGCAGGGACACAGCACAGTTATTAAACTTCTCATGTTCATTGAATATACGCAGTGCTGCCTTTTGGTGGGAAAAAACTGAAAACAAATCTATTTGTCCAGCCTCTGTCCGTCCTTACGGGCGGTGGAGACGTGTGAGCTGCGTGAAGAACAGTGCTAAATCATACGCACCCAGCTACGCTTTACTGCTGGCTTCGCCATTTGCTTTCCTTAATTGGGAAAAAAAATACCTGCTCTGCCAGAGTTATAATAACTCTGCTACCCTCACGTTCTGTGACACATAAGCAGGGACACAGCACAGTTATTAAACTTCTCATGTTCATTGAATATACGCAGTGCTGCCTTTTGGTGGGAAAAAACTGAAAACAAATCTATTTGTCCAGCCTCTGTCCGTCCTTACGGGCGGTGGAGACGTGTGAGCTGCGTGAAGAACAGTGCTAAATCATACGCACCCAGCTACGCTTTACTGCTGGCTTCGCCATTTGCTTTCCTTAATTGGGAAAAAAAATACCTGCTCTGCCAGAGTTATAATAACTCTGCTACCCTCACGTTCAGTGACACATTAGCAGGGACACAGCACAGTTATTAAACTTAGATTATTCATTCACTAAAGGCAGTGGGGCCGTTCGTTTTCCAAAAAGTGCAAAAATAATATTTGGCCTGCAGTCTTGCGCCAATTTATTTCCTGCCTGTGAAATCAAATCACTGGTAATACAGCATGCTGAGGGGTAGGGGTAGGCCTAGAGGACGTGGACGCGGCCGAGGACGCGGAGGGCCAAGTCAGGGTGTGGGCACAGGCCGAGCTCCGGATCCCGGTGTGTCGCAGCCGACTGCTGCGCGATTAGGAGAGAGGCACGTTTCTGGCGTCCCCACATTCATCGCCCAATTAATGGGTCCACACGGGAGACGGTTATTAGAAAATGAGCAGTGTGAGCAGGTCCTGTCCTGGATGGCAGAAAGTGCTTCGAGCAACCTATCGTCAACACGCAGTTCTGCGCCGTCCACTGCTGCAAATCCGAATCCTCTGTCTGCTGCTCCTCCTTCCTCCCAGCCTCCTCACTCCACTACAATGACACCTGCTCAGGAGCGGGAACACTCCCAGGAACTGTTCTCGGGCCCCTGCTCAGATTGGGCAGCAGCGGTTCCTCTCCCACCAGAGGAGTTTATAGTCACTGATGCCCAACCATTCGAAAGTTCCCGGGGTCCGGGGGATGAGGCTGGGGACTTCCGCCAACTGTCTCAACAACTTTCTGTGGGTGAGGAGGACGATGACGATCAGACACAGTTGTCTTGCAGTGAGGTAGTAGTAAGGGCAGTAAGTCCGAGGGAGCAGCGCACAGAGGATTCGGAGGAAGAGCAGCAGGACGATGAGGTGACTGACCCCACCTGGTGTGCAACGCTTACTCAGGAGGACAGGTCTTCAGAGGGGGAGTCAAGGGCATCAGCAGGGCAGGTTGCAAGAGGCAGTGCGGTGGCCAGGGGTAGAGGCAGGGCCAGACCGAATAATCCACCAAGTGTTTCCCAAAGCGCCCCCTCGCGCCATGCCACCCTGCAGAGGCCGAGGTGCTCTAAGGTCTGGCAGTTTTTCACAGAGACGCCTGACGACCGACGAACTGTGGTGTGCAACCTTTGTCGCGCAAAGCTCAGCCGGGGAGCCAACACCAACAGCCTCACCACCACCACCATGCGCAGACATATGATGGCCAAGCACCCCACAAGGTGGGACGAAGGCCGTTCACCGCCTCCGGTTTGCACCCCTGCCTCTCCCCCTGTGCCCCAACCTGCCACTGAGATGCAACCCCCCTCTCAGGACACAGGCACGACCGTCTCATGGCCTGCACCCACACCCTCACCTCCGCTGTCCTCGGCCCCATCCTCCAATGTCTCGCACCGCACAGTCCAGCCGTCGCTAGCGCAACTGTTGGAGCGCAAGCGCAAGTACGCCGCCACGCACCCGCACGCTCAAACGTTAACCGTCCGCATCGCAAAATTCATCAGCCTTGAGATGCTGCCGTATAGGGTTGTGGAAACGGAGTCCTTCAAAAGTATCATGGAGGCGGCGGCCCCGCGCTACTCAGTTCCCAGTCGCCACTACTTTTCCCGATGTGCCGTCCCAGCCCTGCACGACCACGTCTCCCGCAACATTGTACGCGCCCTCACCAACGCGGTTACTGCCACGGTCCACTTAACTACGGACACGTGGACAAGCACAGGCGGGCAGGGCCACTACATCTCCCTGACGGCACATTGGGTGAATTTAGTGGAGGCTGGGACAGAGTCAGAGCCTGGGACCGCTCACGTCCTACCCACCCCCAGAATTGCGGGCCCCAGCTCGGTGCTGGTATCTGCGGAGGTGTATGCTTCCTCCACTAAAGCACCCTCCTCCTCCTCCTCCTCCTCCTCTGTCTCGCAATCAAGATGTGTTAGCAGCAGCATGTCGCCAGCAGTCGGTGTCGCGCGGTGTGGCAGCACAGCGGTGGGCAAGCGTCAGCAGGCCGTGCTGAAACTACTCAGCTTAGGCGATAAGAGGCACACGGCCCACGAACTGCTGCAGGGTCTGACACAGCAGACCGACCGCTGGCTTGCGCCGCTGAGCCTCCAACCGGGCATGGTCGTGTGTGACAACGGCCGTAACCTGGTGGCGGCTCTGCAGCTCGGCAGCCTCACGCACGTGCCATGCCTGGCCCACGTCTTTAATTTGGTGGTTCAGCGCTTTCTGAAAAGCTACCCACGCTTGTCAGACCTGCTCGTAAAGGCGCGCCGGCTCTGCGCACATTTCCGCAAGTCCCACACGGACGCTGCCACCCTGCGCACCCTGCAACATCACTTTAAGCTGCCAGTGCACCGACTGCTGTGCGACGTGCCCACACGGTGGAACTCTACGCTCCACATGTTGGCCAGGCTCTATGAACAACGGAGAGCTATAGTGGAATACCAACTCCAACATGGGCGGCGCAGTGGGAGTCAGCCCCCTCAATTCCTTTCAGAAGAGTGGGCCTGGTTGGCAGACATCTGCCATGTCCTTGGTAATTTTGAGGAGTCTACCCAGGTGGTGAGCGGCGATGCTACAATCATTAGCGTCACCATTCCTCTGCTATGCATCTTGAGAAATTCCCTGCAAACAATAAAGGCAGCTGCTTTGCGCTCGGAAACGGGGGCGGGGGAAGACAGTATGCCGCTGGATAGTCAAGGCACCCTCCTGTCTATTTCTCAGCGCGTACAGGAGGAGGAGGAGGAGCATGAGGAGGATGAGGAGGAGGGGGAAGAGACAGCTTGGCCCACTGCTGACCGTACCCATGCTGCTTGCCTGTCATCCTTTCAGCGTGTATGGCCTGAGGAGGAGGAGGAGGAGGAGGAGGAGGAGGATCCTGAAAGTGATCTTCCTAGTGAGGACAGCCATGTGTTGCGTACAGGTACCCTGGCACACATGGCTGACTTCATGTTAGGATGCCTTTCTCGTGACCCTCGCGTTGCACGCATTCTGGCCACGACGGATTACTGGGTGTACACACTGCTCGATCCACGGTATAAGGAGAACCTGCCCACTCTGATTCCCGAAGAGGAAAGGGGTTCGAGAGTGTTGCTATACCACAGGACCCTTGCGGACAAGCTGATGGTAAAATTCCCAGCCGACAGCGCTAGTGGCAGAAGGCGCAGTACCGAGGGCAAGGTAGCAGGGGATGTGCGTAGATCGAGCAGCATGTACATCCCAGGCAGTGCAACAGTCTTTAAGGGCCTGGCCAGCTTTATGGCTCCCCACCAAGACTGTGTCACCGCTCCCCAGTCACGGCTGAGTCGGCGGGAGCACTGTAAAAGGATGGTGAGGGAGTACGTAGCGGATCGCACGACCATCCTTGGTGACGCCTCTGCCCCCTACAACTACTGGGTGTCGAAGCTGGACACGTGGCCTGAACTCGCGCTGTATGCCCTGGAGGTGCTTGCTTGTCCTGCGGCTAGCGTCTTGTCGGAAAGGGTGTTTAGTGCGGCTGGGGGAATCATCACAGATAAGCGTAGCCGCTTGTCAACCGACAGTGCCGACAGGCTAACACTCATCAAGATGAACAAAGGCTGGATTTCCCCAGACTTCTGTTCTCCACCAGCGGACAGCAGCGATACGTAAGCAATACGTAGGCTGCACCCGCGGATGGAAGCTACGTTCTCTCTCACCATCCAAAACGGGGACATTTCTGCTTCATCAATCTGTGTCTAATATTCCTCCTCCTCCTCCTCCTGCTCCTCCTCCTGAAACCTCACGTAATCACGCTGAACGGGCAATTTTTCTTAGGGCCACAAGGCTCAGTCAAATAATTTTTCAGAACAATTTTTAAAAGTTTCAATGCGCTTAAAAGCATTGGAACTTTAACTTGAACCAATTTTTCGTTACACTGGGCTGCCTCCAGGCCTAGTTACCACTTAAGCCACATTAACCAAAGCGATTAATGGGTTTCACCTGCCCTCTTGGCTGGCCATGGCCAATTTTTGGGATGTACATTAGTACTGTTGATACAGCAATTTTTGTGGGCCCTCGCCTACAGTGTAATCAAATTAATTTTTAGCCCACCTGCATTACAGCTGACGTAACCTCAGCTGTGTTGGGCAATGCAATGGGATATTTTTATGTACCGCCGGTGGGTTCCAGGGAGCCACCCATGCTGTAGGTGCACACGGAGTTTTTAATACATCTGTACACTTCTAAAGAACCCCAGTCTGACTGGGGCATGCAGTGTGGGCCGAAGCCCACCTGTATTACGCACAACATTACTACCTCAGCTGTGTTGGGCAATGCAATGGGATATTTCTATGTACCGCCGGTGGCTTCCTGGCACCCACCCAGGCAGTGGGTCCACAGGGAGTTTAACCTACATGTGTCCACTTGTAAAGAACCCCAGTCTGACTGGGGCATGCAGTGTGGGCCGAAGCCCACCTGCATTAAGCACGACATTACTACCTCAGCTGTGTTGGGCAATGCAATGGGATATTTTTGTGTACCGCCGGTGGGTTCCAGGGAGCCACCCATGCTGTAGGTGCACACGGAGTTTTTAATACATCTGTACACTTCTAAAGAACCCCAGTCTGACTGGGGCATGCAGTGTGGGCCGAAGCCCACCTGTATTACGCACAACATTACTACCTCAGCTGTGTTGGGCAATGCAATGGGATATTTCTATGTACCGCCGGTGGCTTCCTGGCACCCACCCAGGCAGTGGGTCCACAGGGAGTTTAACCTACATGTGTCCACTTGTAAAGAACCCCAGTCTGACTGGGGCATGCAGTGTGGGCCGAAGCCCACCTGCATTAAGCACGACATTACTACCTCAGCTGTGTTGGGCAATGCAATGGGATATTTTTGTGTACCGCCGGTGGGTTCCAGGGAGCCACCCATGCTGTAGGTGCACACGGAGTTTTTAATACATCTGTACACTTCTAAAGAACCCCAGTCTGACTGGGGCATGCAGTGTGGGCCGAAGCCCACCTGTATTACGCACAACATTACTACCTCAGCTGTGTTGGGCAATGCAATGGGATATTTTTGTGTACCGCCGGTGGCTTCCTGGCACCCACCCATGCTGTAGGTGCACACGGAGTTTTTACTACATCTGTACACTTCTAAAGAACCCCAGTCTGACTGGGGCATGCAGTGTGGGCCGAAGCCCACCTGCATTAAGCACGACATTACTACCTCAGCTGTGTTGGGCAATGCAATGGGATATTTCTGTGTACCGCCGGTGGGTTCCAGGGAGCCACCCATGCTGTGGGTCGACAGGGACTTCACAATAGGGAGTTGTACCTGCCTGTGTCTATGAATTAAAAAGCCCGGTCTGACTGGGGCATGCAGACACCTTGACAGAATGAATAGTGTGTGGCACATAGGTTCCCCATTGCTATGCCCACGTGTGCAGCTCCTGATGGCGGTGGCACAGGATTCTATTTCTCATTGCTTCTGTACAGCATTGTGGGCTATCGCTCCGCCACTTTTAAAGAGGGTCGCTGCCTAGCCGTGCCAACCTCTGCAGTGTGTGCCTGCGGTCCCTCGTCATGGCAGACGCACTTCTAAATAGACATGAGCGTGGTGTGGCATGAGGGCAGCTGAAGGCTGCCCAGGGACACTTTGGTGTGCGCTGTGGGGGGGAGGGGGGGCGGTTGGTCAGCATGTAACCCAGGAGAAGTGTCAGTGGAGTGTCATGCAGGCAGTGATTGTGCTTTGTTGGAGGTAGTGTGGTGCTTAGCAAAGGTATGCCATGCTAATGAGGGCTTTTCAGAAGTAAAAGTTGTTGGGAGGGGGGGGGCCCACTCTTGCCGGTATTGTGGCTTAATAGTGGGACCTGTGAACTTGAGATGCAGCCCAACATGTAGCCCCTCGCCTGCCCTATCCGTCACTGTGTCATTCCCATCACTTTCCTGAATTGCCCAGATTTTCACACATGAAAACCTTAGCGAGCATCGGCGAAATACAAAAATGTTCTGGTCGCCCATTGACTTCAATGGGGTTCGTTGTTCGAAACGAACCCTCGAGCATCACGGGAAGTTCGTTACGAATAACGAACACCCGAACATTTTGGTGTTCGCTCATCTCTAGTTATAAACCCTGTCATAGCCTGGGAACATATGTGTCAGTCTGGTGTCCATTCTTTAGACCACCATGTTGCACGGAGCATGTCAGTATGTTGGACAGGAATGCTATCTTTTCTCCTTTGGGAGAGCACCTAGAAGGTGAGTGAGAAGACTTATAAGGCCATTGTTAGGTGCACTGTTCAGACACAATCTTCTGCTTCTGTGTCTGGCAAATATGGGTGTCGTCCCATTCTCTCTGTTCCCTGAGCTTATATTCACTCTCTCCCAGCACTCCTAGGGTTAATAGCTTCTGGTCTCCTGTTCAGCTGATGCCCCTTTTCTAATCACCGTCCTTTATTGCTCCCCTGGGCCTTTCAAATCTTGCTGCAGTGTTGTTGAGAGTTTGTTCCCTTCACTTCATGTCCAGCCGCTGCTTCAGCAGTTACCTTGCATTCTGCTTGTGTTCTGTGTTTTTTGTTCATGTACTCTGTGGTCTGTTATTCCTGTTGTCCGCTTCTCTGTTTATCCTTGTCAGCTCGTTCCTTCTTTGTTTTTGTACTCCCCATTGTTGTTCTATCTTTGTCCTATAGGTGTTCTGGCCTGCTAGGGTAAGTCAGCGCCTAGAGAAAGTCCTTATCGGGATGAGTGCTCTGCTTATGGGCAGGGGTTTCCCTCTCCTGGTTATCAGTTCAGGGCAAGATACCTTCCCTAGTTTCCATCCATATATAGGGCTGTTCATCTGGTATCTTACCTCCCACACTCGGGTTGGCTGTCAGCCATGCTGGATTGGATATTCACCTACCCGGTAGGTTGACACAGTGGTTCCCCATCCACAGTCCATATGCAAATAAGGGAGATGAAACAATACCTCTACAACACCACCTATTGGAAGGCAGTTTGTTGGTAGGGTATGTTTCACCCTGAATATAGAGTACTAACTTATTCCACAATACTTTCAGGTAATTTATTTATTACTCATTTTACCAACCTTGGAAGGATGGAAGGCTGAATCAACCTTGAGCTGGCCACCTGAACCAAGCGGGGATTGAATCGGCAACCTTCAGGTCAAGAGTGAGAGCTTAGGACTGCTGCCTTAACACTCTGCACACGCAGAAAGTATGAGACGTCTGTGAAAGAGGTTGGGTGCTGCAGAAACCACTGAGCTCCAACACAAACCTGACGCCTCCTGGCTGTAGGACAGAGTGAGCTCTGGTCAGTGATCTGCTGTTTTGCTGATAGGCTGGATGTCTTACCACCATAGAGACTGTAAGTGCATATGTGCTGATGGTTGTGGCCTCAGAGCCATGCCAGGGCTGCTGCGTGTCTAAAGAGACTGTAATTTATTTCTGCAATGGGCCAAGAGGCAGTGACTGTGTTGCCAAGTTCCAAAGACTCAAAACTCCTGTCATGAAAAGATTGTAACTGTTTACTGCAATGTGTATTCTGTTACTTACCCCTCCTGCTACAGATGACTCACAGTTTTGTCAATCAACTCATCATTGAAGAGGACTCTTGGCATAGATAAAATATGACCTATGACTGTGGTCTACTGCTATTGTAGTTAGGTTTCACTTGGAAAAAAAATGTTAAAAAAAAGATCTAAAAAGTAGCATTTTGTAATCTGGTTACCACTTAATAGATGCCATTTAACTGTAGTTTTGCTCATATTGTTAGTTTTGAACTTAAAGGGTTATTCTCAGCCCAGAAACATATGGCATATCCAAAGGACTATATGTCCGATAAATGTGGCACCTCTGGAATCCGTACCTATGTTGAGAACCAGTGGAGTGCTACCTATGTAGACAGACCATGCAACTGCTATGGGGCCCTTGGGACCGAGGGGCCTGGGAGCAAATTGTCTTGCCCCCCCAGCTTTGACTTGCCTCCCCCTTAAGGCTCTGTTGTCCCCTCTCTGTGGCCCCACAAGCTAATGGAGTCCCTTTTGTTTCTCTCCCTTCCCCTGAATGAGTAGCTGCACAAGTCTCACTTTCTTTCCAGCTGCTTGGGATACTGCTCTCTCAGTCATTGCAGGCTGCTTCTCCCCCCTCTCTCAGCAGTACTACACTAAGAACCGGAAGGAGTAGGGAGAGCAGCCTGCAGTGACTGAGAGCAGCATCCTGAGCTGCTGGTCATTCAGGGGAAGGCAGAGAAACAGAAGAGACTCTTATTAGCTTGTGGGCCACATAGAGTGGAAAACAGTGCTTTGTAGGGCCACAAATGGAGACAACAGTGCTGTATGGGGCCACAAAAGAGACACTAGTGCAGTGGCCCAAAGTTGTGGTGTGAATGCATGTGACTGACTATTGTGGATGAGTCCTGTGTGCGTGTCCCTTTAATTGCATAAGTGACGTGATTGAAAGGCTTGCCTCCCGCTCGGGTCGCCGCACTAGTACTAATGGAGTACACAGAGGGGACACTAGTACTATGGGAGTACACAGAAGAGACACTAGTACTATACGGGGCCACAGAGGGGACACTATTACGGGTCATCTAGGCCCAGATAAAGAACAAGCGATCACTGCAGATAACTGCACTGTAATCACTATCACTGTGTAGAACGTGTATCTGACTATTATATGCTGACTGCATTATTTAGAGGTATTCCAGATCTGAGCCACTATATCATTATAGATATGCTGCCACTAGTATATATATATTTTTTCTTTATGAGGAGGCCCAATTCCAAGTTTTGCTATAGAGCTCCATGATTTCTATGTACATCCCTGCTGAAAATGATAGTCGTAGGTGAGATGTGGAGAAATGGCCACACATGCCAAATAATACTTATACAATATACACACGAAACAGCCATTCAGTGTCCAGATCAGGGGCGTAACTATAGTGGATGCAGGGGATACGGTTGCGCCCGGGCCCAGGAGCCATAGGGGGCCCATAAGGCCTTTCTTCTCCATATAGGGAGCTCAGTAGCTCAGTACTATGAATAAAGCATTATAGTTGGGGGCCCAGTTCCAGGTTTTGCATTGGGGCCCAGGAGCTTTATGTTACGCCTCTGTTCCAGATACTACCATACAATGCCTATACCCCAATGACATCACTGTGTCTTATCCCTGTGCATCCCTTTGTACCTTATTCCTATGCCCCAAAAAACATGGCTTAGTGTGAAGACCAACATAATCATAAGCTTTCAATGCACTCCAATTGCTGCAGATGGAAGATGGTCATAGTAGAGTGGAGCCCCATTGCAAGCTTCACTATGATGCCCCATGGTGACTTGTACTATCACCTGTACTTCACCACAAGGCAGATATCTCTCTAAATATCTATTACTTATTTGGAAAGGGTTAAGTACATTTGCAGCAGTAGCAGACCCAGGTACAGCCGGAGTAATGAACTATTGATTAAATCCATGCTGTTATTTTATTGCAGTGTAATTCAGAAAAGCAGCGAGTTCTATTTACTGAAATATAATTGCAGACATATTCCAAGCAGCAGCACATTACATAATGATGGTGTCAGCTCATTAAGCATCTGTCACTAAACAAGACAGTTCTAGATGACTGACTGTACATAATCCCCAAAGCCGCCTCACTCATTACCCATCTGATCTAATTGTCTCACTTTAAAACAAGTCAGTGGCCAACTGCAAAACCAAACTAACCATCTATCCAGCTCGGACTGGCCCACAGGGGAACAGATGAATCTCCCGATGGGCCCTGAGTCAGGGTGGGTCCCCAGCTCCACATCCCCAAGCACATATTGGGTAAATGAGAGTCTACCAATTCCTGCCCGCTGTCAGTAGAAATAACGCCGCACGCATGTGGAATTTGTGAACGGGGGTCAGGTAATACTTTTATGTAGCTGTATAGGGGCCCCAGAATTTTACTGGTAAGCCGTTGGCACCCCAGTCCGACACTCTATCTATCTATCTATCTATCTATCTATCTATCTATCTATCTATCTATCTATCTATCTATCATTGCGACTTTGCAGCATTGGGTACCTGGGTTCAAATCCAACAAGAATAACATCTGCATGGAGTTTATACGGGCTTCCACTGGGTAATCTCTATTGAAAACCAATATGGCCCATCCATGTTTCCTCTGACATCTGCCATTGGGGAACAGTCAGGACAGAATCATACGCATTAGATAGTTGGCCAGTCCTGTCTAAATCAGTCAATTAGACCAACATTAATCTAATGTGTATGGTCACTTTAAAGGGGTTGTATCACTTCTAGCTGTTTTGCTGCAGGAAGCAGTCAGCTCCATACATTGTGACTATAGGAAATATCATCGATAAGGTCTAATGGATTATTTATGAATTATCTCATAAGAAATGAGGGGTCCCACCAGAGGATCCACTGGTACTCTAATGGATAGTGTTGAGTGAACTGAAACAGTCGAACCTTGTTCGGGTCAAACTTTGCAAAAAAATTGGTTTAGCCAAACCCACTAAAATCTTCTTCTTCTGCTTTCTTCTTCTGTCTTCTTCTTCTTCGTCGTCGTCTTCTTCTTCTGTCTGTCTTCTTTTTCTCCTTCTTCTGTCTTCTTCTTCCTTCTTTTTCTTTATTCTTCCTTCTTCTCCTTTCTTTTTCCCTATCACTTCAAGGCAATGGTCCCAACCACTGAGCCACATTGTAGGAGGAGGAATTGTATGGCTCTCAGACAGTGTTACATTCTTGCTTTACAAAGCAAACTTTTTGCCAGAATTTAGCGAAATGGCTGAACCAAACTTATCTGCTTTCTTCTTCTGTCTTCTCTTTTTCTTCTTCCTTCTTTTCCTTTCTTTTTCCCTTGCACTGTAAGGCAATGGTCTTAACCACTGAGCCACATTGTAAGAGGAGGAATTTTACGGCTCTCAGATGGTGTTACATACTTGCTTTAAAAAGTTCTGGTTCAAATCAAACTTTTTGCCGAAGTTCAGCGAACCAGCTGAACCGAACTTTTCAAAAGTACACTCATCACTACTGGTGGATTAGTGAGCAGAAAAGATCTTTAAAGCGTAGCTGCACTATCAACTAACCTTTGACATGTCAAAAATATTGGGGGGTCCTACTGCGGGGCCCCTTACTGATCGCTATAACGAGGGAGCTGCCGTGTTTGCCCAAGTATTGTCCCCCCTCAGATGCATAGAAAGCTACACACCTCTATGAGGTCATATTCAGTTGCCAGCAGAAGCTAAAAAGCAGTGAAGACATATCAAAAGTTAGTTGAAAGTGAAGTTACTCTACGACTTTATCAACAGACTAATACTAACATTTGTATATGTAAGCTTTACGGGCTTTGACTATAGAACCAGAGACTGGTGGGCAGCAGCTAATACCGCTGCCTAGTCCTGGAACGCCACTTAGTCCCAATCTATTTATGGACCCTCAAAAGCTAATGGAAGATCCACCTACATTTTATACATCCATCCAATCCATCTAATGCCAAATATTTACCCTTACAAAATATTATAAGGTTTATCTGGCACACATTGGAGCAGCACGGCTCTTATAATACCGCCACTTACATGATTAGATACAATAATTGCTCACCAGATGTCAACTTTTACATTTATCTCTAGCTTTTAGGATAAATAAAGCTATGACGCTGCTCCAGGGCGAATGTCCAGCTGGTTCCCGAAGTCTGATATAGAGGAAATAAATACAATAAATCTGCTTATTCTCATGTATTTACCGCAGGATCACACAAGAGAGGGGACAGATGACAACAGAATTATACAACAACTAATGGGCCCCTTGCACTGCAATAGCTCATTTAGTGCCTTCTGTAGCGCCTCATTGTGGATGGTATTAAAGTACTTAGCTCAGCTCCTTGCATGCAATGTAATATAAAGTAGGAAACTAGTTTAATGTGATATTGAGCCTCCATTCCCATGTACCAAGAAGAACGGGTAGAAGTTATAGCAAAGTTCTGCTATTACCTACAGAAGCAATCTGATTGGATAATATGCTCTCCTATGTCCCATATTTTTTATATCTACCGCTGCAAGAACCAGAACCAAACTTTTAGCAAAGTTCTACCCGAAGCAGGATTCTACTGGTTCGGTTCGCATAATACTTGTCCACACAACAGTGGTGTATAACACTATAGAAGGGCTCCTGCAGACGAGCGTTTTTGCACTTTTTTGTGTTTGCAAAATCGATCGCACAAACCATAGACAAAAGAACCGACTGAGAATCAGCTCGTGGACACGGGACCGGCGCTTTCCATAGCAATGAACAGGCACCCTTAAAGCCCATTGTGTTTGTTTGGGATGAGCTGGACAGAAGGTTGAAAGCAAAGCAACCTACAAGTGCAGCACATTTGTGGGAACTTCTGCAACAATGTTGGGAAGAAATATTTGAAAAATATCTCTATCCACTTGTATCACACGACCATAAAATGTGCAGGAAAATAGAGCACGCTGTGTAATTTTTTCGCAAACAAAATGCGCAAGCAAAATACGATTATGTGAACGAATCCATTGAAATCAATTGGTTCTACTCATTGCATATTGCACTTTCAAGTTTTACATGTGTAATGTGCTGCGCAAATACAGAAAGATGAGACTCCCTTGGTAAAAAAGTGTAAAAATTGAAAAACATCACCTGGTCAGATGACTCCAGATTTCTGTAGCACCGTGCTGATAGAAGTTCCGAATTTGAGGGTCACGAATTGATAAACCCTTTCTATCAGGTGTGACCAGTTCAGGGTGGTGGAGGTGGAGTAATGGTGTGGGGAATGTTTTCGTGGCACACCCTGGGTCTTCTGACACCTGTGGATGGATGCTCCACCACATTGCTGCAGTTCTGAAGGTCAAAAGGTGTCCAACACGCTACTAGATGGGGGTCTCTAATAGAGTGGCCATTCTGTATTTTAGGACTCTTGGCCTTTCCTGGTGTTCCACCTGTTGATATTTGCACTGTTGATGTGGATGACACAAGCACATCATTATGGCCATTTTAGACAAGCCGATTTATCGTTTGAACGAGGGACCGAACGAGTGATATCATTGGCTTGAAATATAAGCCCTCTCCTGAAAATAAGCCCTAGCTACAGTACATGAAAAGAAAAAAAACTCACAGGCAGCATCCCTGTCCCTCTCACTGCTCTCCAGGCGCTCTGGCAGGCTTCCGTGTCAGCTTCAGCGCTGAAACACCATTCTTTTCCTGATGACAGTTAAATACTTCGCCTCCAGGAAGAGAACGCTGTGATTGGCTTACGATCACAGCCTGAGCCAATCCCAGCCAGCGCTTGATGATCAATCACAGCCATTCAATAAATGACATAATTGAATGGCTGCAATTGGCTCATCAAGTGCCGGCTGTGATTGGCTGAGCCACGGCGCTCCTGAGCCAATCACAGCATTCTCTTCCTGGAGGCGGGGAATTCAACCCATGTTACCAGAAGAGAATGGTGTTTCAACGCTGAAGCCGACACGGAAGCTTGCCGGAGTGCCTGGAGAGCCGCGAGAGGGACGAAAACATCGCCTGCGAGGTCAAGTGGGCCGGCGGCTGCCGGCGGAACGAGAAGCAGCCAGCGAAACTGGAGGCGAAATCCTGGCTAGAAAACTTGGCGAAACTGGAAACCGGTGAAAGGAGAAGACAATGAGAGTAGAGGTTTGACTGTATTATTATTCAACTGTTTTTGGTGGAAAATGATGCTTGGATCTTGACTTCCTCCTGTACAAAACATAACTTTCCCTCTGTAAGAACCGGCAAAAGTCACCCATCATATTCGGATTGTCCTTCCCTTTGTAACGGTCTTCAATGGCTGAGATATCTTATATGCACAATACGCAGTAAATAGAACCCATCGATTTCAATGGGTTCCTTCACTTGAGCGTAGTTTTTCACACGATGTACAATTAGATGAAAAAATATACAGCATGACCTTGTTGGGCCGTATTACACACTGCAATAAGCATTGAGGTTAATGGGCGGGTACAAATACGCAATGAGTATGCAAGAAACCTGCTTATTTCAATGAGCCTGTCTACATTATATTCTGCATGTGCAAATATGCAGTGTATTTGTGCACTTAAAAACATGCCAGAGCAAGCGAAAAATGCAGGCGTAAGCGTTTTTGGTTGTGCAGATACATATCGCATTTGCACGACTGAAATGCGCTTACGTCCATGGGAATGAGCCCTAATAGTGACCCCTATAGTAGCCCCAGTAGTAATAGTGATCCCCCACAGTGGCCTCAGCAGTGATAGTGACCTCCACAGTGGCCTCAGTAGTAATAGTGACCCCCATAGTTCCCACACTAGTAACAGTGACCCCCATAGTGTCCCCGGTAGTAACAGTGTCCCCCCCTATGGCCTCATTAGTAATAGTGGCCACAGTATTAAGGGACTCCCATATTGGCCACAGTAGTAAGTGTCCCCTATAGTGGCCTCAATAGAAACAGTGTCCCCTAAAGTGGCCCCAATGCTAACAGTGTCCCCAATATTGGTCAAAGTAATAATAGTGACCCTCACAGTGCCCTCGGTAGTAATTGTGACCCCAACAGTTGCCTCAGTAGTAATAGTGACCCCCACAGTGGCCACAATAGTAAGTGATCACCATAGTAGTCTCAGTACATATAGTCTCCCCTATAGTGGCCCGAGTAGTAATAGGGACCGCCATAGTAGCCCCAATGATACTGCCCAGCCAGAGGCCAATAGCAACCCTACCATTGAATTAGGAATAGGTAATTTGGTGTCTTGAGGCACAGGCTTTATTGCAGAAGGCATATCTGGATACAGAATGTTTTCTTTCTGTTTACTTGAGAAACCTTTGATATTTGTCAGAAATAACAGTCAGTATGGTGGTCTCCTTGTTCTCGCCATACCATCAGAATGAGGTTCTACTCTTGCCTTCCAGCCACAGTGTGAGATGAGTGTCACATGACACACAGATATTGTGCGGTACCACTTCTTATCTTGGCCACCAAACTTCATTTCAAAATACTTGAGATAGGCCCACTTTACCAAGGATGTTACGTTCCTTCGCTGTGTCTTTGTTGTGAACTGTCCGCAGACATAGCAGAAATTGTCTGGGCTGTTCAGACATCCGCGTTGCTCAACCATCTTGTTATTAACTGTTGAAAAATAGTCCCAGTCTAACCAGTGACCTGTAAAAACACAGTTCATTAATTACAAGTTACTAGTGGATGATCTGCAGCATTTACACAATGTGGAAACATACCCTACATGTCACATAAACCTACCCCTATAGTGTTCAGTCAGCGCGTGTAACAATGATTTTGAAATAGTTGCGCAATCACTTTTCTTATTCTTTTTATGAAGCAAGGCTAATGGCGAGCCGACTGGATTAATTGTATAGGCAGATTTCCACAAAGTACAACGGCAATTGGATTACATTATTCCCAATAATTGAAAAACCTTACATGGTAGAAAAAAACGGATCTCATATGTGAATTCAGCGCATTAAAGATACTGTAATCCACCTGCTTAGCTGTTACAAAAATTGTGTTGCACAGTGTTATCATTCCATCTTTGGTTCAGATTTAGACCAAATGATTATCGTACACTTTCGCTCATTTGAACATTTTTTTTTTTAATGACTCATTCTATCTGAAAGCCCCGTTAGCTGGTGTTATTGTTTGCACGTGCTGGAGACATTGTGTCAAAGTTCTTTTCTTCTTTAACATGTCTGAGTAAGAATTTATTGAAGCTCAGAGCTGTTAATACACTGTTAAGGGGATTAGTCTTAATGTAAACTATTAACCCTCCCTTCCCTGATCAGCCGCACAGTAGTAAACAGCGACTTGTTTAATTCAGTTGTGGCCCCAAAATATTGTGTTACTCGTTCTGTGCTGAGCCAGCAAATTCTCTGCCAGTCAGGAATGAGAAGACCGCCTCAGGTCATTCGTGGCTATTAAACTTTGCAATCATTTATCGACCATCTCCCTATTGTGTCTATTAGCATCAGCTGGCTCAATGCACCAAATAGTGCTGAGTTTGACTGGGAGGTTTTGCAGAACGTGAGAAACCTTTTTTTGTCTTGCATGTAGATACAGTACAGACATAAAAGAGGTCGAATTGTGAATTCTACACTATTAAGGTCCAGACAGGGTGGGACTTTTGAAATCCGCAGTTCTAATGTTCAGTCAGATCCAATGTCTGATTCAGTGTTTTTCCTAAGCTGATGTTGTAGATGAACCTGCGTGTTTAAAGGGGTTGCCTCCAAATTTCACGTTGTTCCCTATCTAGGAATAATTTGTTGATCGGTGATCTCAAGAATGGGGGGTAAGGGAGTGGGGGGGGGGGGTTGTTTATACCCTCCGTACTACTAACCGCAGCATTACTGCACAGTGAGGAGGAGACTGAATGCTCCAATCCCTTTTGATGGGACTGCTGATACCTGAGAGTCACCCGCTGACTGCACTTTTCTCACTTCATTGCCATAGCAATACTTTAACCCTTTAGAGCAGAAGTACTCAATAAGCGGACCAGGATCTGAATGTAGACATCGGCGGATAGCTGTCCAGACCCCTGCTATCTGGATCAGGAGAAGGAGCTACTGTCAGTTCCTCTTACCTCCTCCACCAACTCCTTTAAGTGAGATCACACTCACAGGATCTGATGCTATAGTGTAGTTTTCCTCCTCCCTCAGCTCTAGACCCTTAGTGATCTTGAGAACAAGAGTCTACGGTGACGGAAAAGCAAAGCTACACTGTGGCTCAAAGCAGGAGGCAGCACAGAGCTGATTTACATGTGGCTACTGCTTATAGCAGATGTCCCAAACTGATGAGTAAAAACCCGAGCCACATTTCTCTGCCACTCACTGTCCCTACCTGGGATAGAAGTAAACAACTAAGTAGGAGTACAACTACCACCAGTAGCCACAGTAATTAGCTTGAGATGAGCAGGGAAAAACAGGAGACTAAGATCCAGCTCTGATTCCAACAACCATCAGATGAAGACTGAGAATAATCAGCACAGGTCCACAGCCAAGGCAGGAATAAAAGCCTTCCCTAATTACTAGGCAGGTGCAAGAGGTAGCAGAACACTCCCATAGACACTCCCACTGGTGCTAGAGAAAGCTGAGAGGGAAATACAAAACAGCACTAGCATAAACCAGACCTCTGCAAACAAAAACCAAAACCTGCTGTGACAGATGTGTTTTACATGAGACTGTATATTAGATCCTGTGCAAGACGAGCAAAATATATGTTTTATGTATACTGAAAGGGTAAGTTGAGAGGCTGAAGGTCGGGAGAATGTAGAGTTTTTTTTAACATTGGACTGTAAGAGGAGATGATGAGGGGAGAATATGGTATTTAAATAGGACTGTATGATGGAAGAGATGAATGGAGGGAGAGTGTGCTTTTTACATGGGACCGGATGATGGAGGAGTTAGTGGAGGGGTGGCACTATAATCGAAGCGGTGACAGGGGGTCACTATAAAGGTACCTTTACATGAGGCAATTATTACCCAAATTATCACTGGATAATGGCAATGACCAACATATTGCTCACCTGTCAGTCACTTGGTTTTTAGCTCTTCTAGAATCCAAGTGAATCTTGGGCTGTGTAAACAGGAATCACTCAATCTTAGAGCGACTGTCGGTTTACTGTGAATGGAGACAGGCGGGCCAGAATGATCCAAGGTTCACTCCCCTTCCATTCACAGAATGACTATCTCTCTTGTGTAAAATGCAGCCGACAATCATCCTGTGTAAAGGGACTTTAACTAAGAATGGCCACAGGGGGTCACCATAGCTGAGAGGGACAGGCGGTCAGCATAATTAAAAGGGGCCACAGGGGGACAGTATAAATAAGAGGGACCTCAGGGGTCAGCATAACTAAGTGGGATAGGGGGTCAGCATAATTAAGAGGGGCCACAGGGAGACAGCATAAATAAGAGATACCACAGGGGGGCACCATAACTAAAAGGGACAGGGGGGCAGCTTTATTAAGACGGGCCACAGGGGAACAGCATAAACAAGAGGGACCACAGGGGTTTACCATAACTAAGAGAAGCTACAGAGGGGACGGTGCAACTAAGAGGAGCCACAGGGGAGCAGCATAACTAAGAGGGACCATACGGAGTCAGCATAACTAAGAGGGACCACAGGGGGTCAGCATAACTTACAGGGACCACAGGGGGTCAGTATAACTTAAAGGGACACATTTTACAATAAAGAAGTTACTGAAAGGGGCATTAGGGGTAGCAACAGGATGGGAAGAGTGTGCAGGGATAAATTGTTGCTGGTTGTGATGGTTTGGGCCCAGATCGGGAAGTAAAACAATAATGGACATCACTAATCAGAGAAGACGTCACCTGTGATTACTGGAGGTAACTGCACTGTAATCACTATCACTGTGTAGGACTAGTATCCTGGCTCATAAGCGTTTTAAAAGCTATGTGCATTCCAAAATGGTATAACTGGAAAAAAAACAACGCATTCTGCATAAAACAAGCCCTCAAACAGTTCGGTTGCTGGGAAAATAAAAAAGTGATGGCAATCAGAGATAAGTGTTCTACAGTGCAAAAATGGTAAGAAAAAATATACAAATTTGGTATTGCCATAATCGTACTGTAATTTATACGTAATTATAATTATGTACCTCATTACCAGCATTTGCCAGACCTTCACCTGACAACAGACACGGGTAAGTGGCTCTTTACAAAAACTAGTTAAATACTCCTGATATAGACAGATGCACTCCAAAGGGTATAGCAGATTTGTGATTGCAGTTGTAACAATGCAAGCTGGACACAAGCCTTCACACAGCTTCGTTGATGGGAAAATAAATAAAAAGTATAGCTATCAGAGCTAAGTGTTCTATAGTGCAAAAAAACCCATATACATATTTGGTATCATCATAAGTGTACCATAATGTACACATACATATAATTACATGCCTTACTTTAACCCTCATTACCTGGACTTACTGGACCTTCACAGCAGACACAGGCAAGTGGACTTTTACAAAATCTAGTTGAATACCCCTGGTCTAGAGTTGTCCCTTACAATATAGTTCCACATAAAGAGCTCCTAGATAAGTTATTGAACCATAGACTTAATCCTTTGATATCAGAGTGTTGTTGTTAATGTAGTGTCTTCTGAACAAGTTATAAGTGGTGACCACAAGGGTCTGTCCTGGGTCCTATTCTTTTAAAAAAAGCAAGTAGGATGTTCATCTGCATACTTAAAGGTGTTACCAGTAGAAAGAGGGAGATTGTGATCCCGCTGTAGAGAGCTCTGGTGAAACCACATCTGGAATACTGTGCTCAGCTCTGGAGACCTCATCTACAGAAAGTCATTGACAAAAAAGAACGACTCTAAAGACGGGTTACAGAAATGGTGGAAGGTCTCAAGAACAAAACTTATCAGGAATTACTTAAAAGACTGCATCCCTGTAGAGTGTAACATGAAAAAAGTTAAAAAAACAAGGTTAACTCACCTAATCTCGTTGTTGTTCTTCCCTCCGCTGATTACCCAGCGCGTGAGGGGTTGGCTCTTGCGTGCTCTGGTCAACCAGACTGTGTCTATCCTCTGCCGTCCTTGGAGAGTCCACGGCAAGTGCGCAAGCGCGTTGGGAAGGGGGATGCATGCGCACTCACCGTCTACTCTCCAAGGACGGCAAAGGTTAGATGTGGCCAGGCTAATCAATGGGCGATGCGTCACTTGTGACATGTCGACCACTGACCCGGGCGGTAGGAATTGCCACCCAGCATGGTCGGAGCAGGGGCAGAAGCTGGAACTTTGCTGCCGGAGGGAAGGAAGAAGAGCAGCAGCCTCCCGATGACTGGCCTTGTAAGGCACAGGTGAGTATAAATTTTTTTTTTTTAATACAAAGATTTGGCATATTTTTAATACAAAGATTATTTTGCCTTTGTGTGGTTTCATCGACATGGAAGAGATGGCTGCCTACACATACACATCTTGCTCAGGGCCCTTTGCTGTCAGTTTCGGACCCTACTGATTGTATATAATAAAAAAGGTGTTAATATACATTCTAAAAAGTTCAAGTTCTAAGCCTGAAACACAACTATAGCAATACTAATAAGAAGGGTGGAAGGAAAAGTAACCAAGAACTTTACAAACTAACCCACCATGCTGTTAAACAGTGCTGACAGACAGGTAATTTCTTTCTCAAGTGCTGTCATACTCCCTGCGCTGGAGAACAAGGAAACCCCAGCATGTAAATCTTGGGTCTCAGGAGCTTCAGGGCATAACCCAGACACAGGAGCCATCTCCCATTTTTTTTCTTTTACACAGAGAGTTCAGACAAAAGAGTTGTGCAAATGAGCCTTTAAATCCGTAAATAGTCACCATACAATGCATGAAGGAATGCGTCCCAGGACAAAGGGCAATATTCACAGTTTATCTCAAGCTGATGGATCTGAATCGACGCATGAACGTGGGTTTGTTATGGGATGGAGAAGGCCGCAAACCCCCACAGAGATCCCAGTGGCCATGTCCTGTAGTATACACAGCCGCTATGTCTCAAACAATTAAAGTAAATGAAACTGTCTTTTATCTGAACTTCAACTTGTTCTCATGATTGATGTGGGAAAAAAGATCTATCTCATCTCTATCTATCTATCTATCTATCTATCTATCTATCTCATATCTATCTATCTATCTATCTATCTATCTATCTATCTATCTCATATCTATCTATCTATCTATCTATCTATCTCATATCTATCTATTTCATATCTAACTCATATAATAATAATAAACTTTATTTGTATAGCGCCAACATATTCAGCTTACATAGACAGGGGGATACAGAAAGACAAAAGTACAAACATTACAGAACCACGGTTACATAGTAATCAGTTAATGGAAACAATAGGGGTGAGGGTCCTGCTCCAACGAGCTTACATACTACAAGTAATGGGGTGATACAGAAGGTAAAGGGGCTGGAGATGTGCAAGGTATGGCGAGGTGGAGAGTGAGGGATGCTATACACATAGACAATGGTCAGACATTTACTCGTGTGACGGCAGAATCGGTATGACTGCAGGAGCAGTTTAAGATGGCTAGCAGGGATTGCAGTCAGTAGGTCAGGGAGCATGTTATCAGGCGGAGTACAGAGGGGTTTGTTTAGGGAATGTGGTATGCCTCCCTGAAGAGGTGCATTTTTAGAGCACGCCTGAAGTTCTGCGAGTCCTGGATTGCTTGGGTAGCCTTTGGTAGTGCGTTCCAGAGGACCGGTGCTGCTCTGGAGAAGTCTTGGAGGCGGGAATGAGAAGTTCGAATTAAAGGGGCGCTCAGTCTGGTTTCGTTAGCAGAGCGGAAAGCCCGGGCTGGTTGATGGATTGAGATGAGGGAGGCAATATAGGGTGGTGCTGCGCTGTAGAGGGCTTTGTGGATGAAGGTAGCGAGTTTAAATTGAATTCTGTATTTAACGGGCAGCCAGTGCAGTGACCGGCACAGGGCAGAGGCGTCCGAGTAGCGGCTGGACAGGAAGATGAGCATGGCTGCCGCATTCAGGATGGATTGTAGAGGGTAGTCTGGTGCAGCGGAGGCCGATCAGCAACGAGTTGCAATAATCGACCCGGGAGTGGATGAGGGCAACAGTAAGCGTTTTTAACGTGTCTACAGTGAGAAAAGAGCGGATTCTTGCGATGTTCTTGAGGTGCAGCTGACATGTTCGGGCAAGAGATTGGATGTAGAAGGTAAAGGAGAGATCAGAGCCGAATATGACCCCAAGGCAGCGGGCGTGTTGTCTAGGAGTTATGGTGGTGCCACACACTGAGATGGAGATGTCAGGATGAGGTCGGTTAGTGGAGGGTGGAAACACCATCAGGTCAGTTTTAGAGAGGTTTATTTTTAGGTAGAGAGAGGACATGGTGTTAGAGACAGCGGACAGACAGTCGGTGATGTTTTGGAGTAAAGGTGCAGAGATGTCACGGGAAGAGGTGTATAGCTGGGTGTCATCAGCATACAGGTGGTATTGGAGGCCAAATCTCCTGATGGTCTGTTCAATTGGGGCTGTGTAGATAGAGAAAAGAAGGGGGCCGAGGACCGAGCCCTGGGGGACCCCAACAGCAAGGGGAAGAGGAGGGGAGGAAGAGCCAGCAAAGGAGACACTGAAAGAGCAGTCAGATAGGTAGGAGGAGAACCAGAAGAGAGCAGTGTCCTTTAGGCCAATGAAGCGTAGCATACTGAGGAGGAGTTTGTGGTCAACAGTTTTAAATGCTGCGGAAAGGTCGAGGAGGATCAGTAGGGAGTAATCGCCCCTCTATCTATCTCACATCTATCTATCTCTTATCTATCTCACATCTATTTATCTTTCTATCTATCTATCTATCTATCTATCTATCTATCTATCCATCTATCTCATATCTATCTATCTCACATCTATCTATCTCCCATCTATCTATCTATCTCATATCTATCTATTTCATATCTACCTATCTATCTACTATCTATCTATCTATCTATCTATCTATCTCATATCTATCTATCTCATATCTATCTATCTATCTCATATCTATCTATCTATCTATCTATCTATCTATCTATCTATCTATCTCATATCTATCTTCTATCTATCTATCTATCTATCTATCTATCTATCTATCTATCTATCTCATATCTATCTATCTATCTCCTATCTATCTATCTATCTATCTATCTATCTCATATCTATCTATCTATCTCATATCTATCTATTTATCTATCTATCTATCTATCTATCTATCTATCTATCTATCTATCTATCTATCTCATATCTATCTATCTATCTCCTATCTATCTATCTATCTCCTATCTATCTATCTATCTATCTATCTATCTATCTATCTCATATCTATCTATCTATCTCCTATCTATCTATCTCCTATCTATCTATCTATCTATCTATCTATCTATCTATCTATCTATCTATCTATCTATCTATCTCATATCTATCTATCTCATATCTATCTATCTATCTCATATCTATCTATCTATCTATCTATCTATCTATCTCATATCTATCTTCTATCTATCTATCTATCTATCTATCTATCTCATATCTATCTATCTATCTCCTATCTATCTATCTATCTCATATCTATCTATCTATCTCATATCTATCTATTTATCTATCCATCTATCTATCTATCTATCTATCTATCTATCTATCTCATATCTATCTATCTCCTATCTATCTATCTCCTATCTATCTATCTATCTATCTATCTATCTATCTATCTATCTATCTATCTATCTATCTATCTATCTATCTCACATCTATCTATCTCATATCTATCTATTTGTCTGTCTATCTATCTCTTTCATATCTATCTACCTATCCAAATAAACATTAATAACTATCCAAAAATCACATACAGTCAACATTTTTTAGGGACACATTATCAAACCATACGAAATGATAAAGATTATAAGTGATACATGTCTGTAGATTAGAAACTATTATGGTCTAACTAGCAGAATTCACTATGAGCTATAAAATGATGATAATTACAGTCAGAATAACTTGCTCAAGTACCACGAGACTCAAAAACAAAATCACAGGCGTATCTATTTTTTTCACAGACACGGAAAAAAGTGTAAAACAAAAGTGCCCTATTTTTACAGACTACCCAGGAATTTTTGGATGTTTGGCAACTCTGGTTGTTGATCTGTATCCCTTAGGCCAGCTTCACGTGAGTGTATGCACACACGCACATTTGCGCATGCATTGGAGTATTTTACTGTACTTTTTGCACGCACAAATACCCCCGTGTGAAGCAGACCTTACTGATTACTAATTTTCAATGCAGGAGCGGGGTACTGAGGTACAGGAGGGGAAGAGAGCCCGGGCTCCTTGATCAGAACCGCACTTGGGCCTCCTTCATTTTAATTTTATTTAGCCTGATTAATAAAATTAAAAGAACTAGATACTCACCTTCCCTGTCACTCCTTGGCAACTGCGATCGGCACAGCTGTCCCCGCTGACTGTGTGATCATGCAACACAC
Source organism: Eleutherodactylus coqui (assembly GCF_035609145.1). Lineage (NCBI taxonomy): Eukaryota > Metazoa > Chordata > Amphibia > Anura > Eleutherodactylidae > Eleutherodactylus > Eleutherodactylus coqui. The sequence goes on along the minus strand of NC_089837.1, from coordinate 69,249,747 downwards.
ACATGATTGCTGAGGACAGGGTTAAAAAAAACTTGCGGCATGCCATTATTTTTTATGGGACCAAAGAAAAAAAAAGTGCATTGCACTCACATGTAGATGTGTTTTTCATGAGAGTGTGATGCATTGTTTTATTTTAACTGCTAAATCACATGTACCGCAATGTGATGCGTTTCTTGGACCAATATTGCACTCGCCTGTGTGAATACACCCTAAGGGCTTCTTCGGATGACTGTGATTTTGTCGCATTTTGCGGCCTTGAAAATCACAGCTGCAAAACGGAATGAAACAAAGCCATTGATTTTTTTTCAAACTCGCGCACGATAACGCAGAGTTTGGATAATCGGGAAAAAAAATGCGCCAATCTGTTTAAGCCCTTAGCTGGTTTCAGACGAGCATATAAAAATACGTCTGTAATACAGATCCATATTACAGATGTATTTCAAAAGACATGATAGCTGTATATCAAGTTTTCATTCGTATTTGCTATATTTCTTTTTATTTGTACTACGCTCTTTGGGCAACTTGATAAAAACTTGAAGTACTTGCAACTTTTTGTGCTTTAACCCTTTGCAATCCAATTTTGGATTCAGGGTTTCCTAGGGGGTTTTCTCTTTCTGCCATTATACAATGGCACCATCTGCTGGCTAGAGCCAGTACTGCAGTATAGGACATGCTGGAGAGGCCCCCGACAACAGAGCGCCCAGTAATCTACAGTAAGAATACCCTGACGGACGGAGCTGTACAGGCTTCAATCAAGATGTCTTTAGATGTCAGACAGTGGATTGGAAAGGGTTAATATCCTATGGGCTCTATAGATAATATATGTGTGTTTGTGAAGAGGCATTGAACACTGTCAAAGAAAAAAAAATGCTATTTAAATCAGGTTTTTATTATAAATATATTTTTAAAAAGCGTTATTTTTTTTTTCACCATTCAAATAAAAAATATTACTATTTTCACAATGGCCACTAGGGCAGTCACTATGGGCCAACATTTCCTGTTTTCTGTAGATCATTAGTTAGCTTTGCTGTATAGATCAAGAAAGAATGTACAGAGTCATCTCATTAGAAGGTGGATGGTGGACAGCTCTACTGTACATTTGGAGGCATAGACATAGCAAGACTGTACACTATGTGCATAGATAAGGTTCTGTATGATTTTCTCTTGTCACTCTGGTAATAGACAAAGGTAGTGTGTGTCTCCAATATGGCTGACCCCAGAGATGTTTTTAAAAATAAGTAGCTACCACAATAAAAAAATGAGCAAACACATTATTACTTTTCTATGGACTTACATCTAATAATAAAGCTAATATTAAATACATGAGACCTTCCCCTATACCATACCAGTGTATAGTAAAGAGAATGTGGGATGTTAAAAGCCAGAGTGCATTTTTGCAACCATTTATAGCCATGGAATCGCCTTGGGAACAGAAGTTTACATCTTACTAAATTTATTCACACCACCAACTTTAGATATTTTATTACTTTTTTTAATGCGACATATCAGACAGTGTGGGAAAAAGAACGACGAGGAGACATGTTGGTAGTCTGGCTCCTTCGGCAAGACAACTCAAGTTATGGAAAAACCCACTCAACATGACTGGATGAAATGTAAATCCCTTAATGCTGAGGTGTTCTCCTGCCAGTACACCTTCTTGTAGACTTTTAATAGTAAGGCTCTTGGAAAAAAGAGAATATCACATTTAGAGCTTTATGAGTCTTCGACTGAAACGTGTTTTCTATACATAAAACCTAGTAAGGCTTTCGACACATCACAATTTGAGCCTTTCATAGGGGGAGTATGTCAGGAGGATTTCCCGATGTATCAGGAGGTTCCCAAAAAATCAGGTATCTTCTTCTGATGTGCGGGGTGTTACTAGTACAGGCTTCTGTTATTAACCGGATGTCTGCAGGACCCTTCCACATTAACGCCTCAGTAGAGTTCTGTAGACATTCACCAAGCAAAAGAAGTCTGCACCATTAACACCCTGCCACCAGAAGAAGATTCATGTTTCCTTTGGGTAGCCCCTCGAATAACCTCAGCTGAAAGGTTCTAAAAAATGCCACAGCAGTGACATATATATTACCTGGTGAAGGTGCCAGGCTGGCATTTTACTACAGTGCGAGCGCACACCACTAGAGAATATTGTGTAGGCGCGTGAACTGACTGGAGAGATAAGTCCAATGCACTGACTGACCTCCAGTTTCCAAACACATTATGAATCCATAAACTTAGATTATGGTGCTCATACAAGGTAACTAGGGTTGCTAAACAGCCAGCAACTCATCGTCCCAGATGGTAATTAAAAATGGCTGATGCAGGTAATTATTTTTACCCATCATATTAATGGCCAGTAAAAAAAAAAATTGCTTTCTGTGAGGACTGCCAGCACCAACCCCACAGCATCAAGTAAGTCACTCACTCTATCTAGCTCCCACCCTGCTACGTTGCTTGACTCAGAGGCTGTGACCCCTGGCCTCTCCTCCCAGCATCCGAGTTCTAAATGTCCTATACGTATTGCAGACGCTGGGAGGAGAGGTCAGGGGTCTAAGTCTCTGATTCCAGCAACTTGGCCAGATAGGAGCTAGACAGAGTGAGTGACATAGTTTAAGCTGCAAAGTAGTTGCCCAGCTGCAGGTTCAGGATGGGGAGGCCACAAATAAGGGTCCCAAATGCTACTGGAGCCAATATTGGAGGCACTATTACTATTGGGGGCACAATTAGTATTGAGTCTACTAGTAGGGGTACTATTACTATTGGTACTTTTGAGGCCACTATTACTCTTGGTACTATTAGGGCTACTATTACTATTGGGTCTACTAGTGGGGGCATTGTTACTATTGTTGACACTACTAATATTGGGGCCACTATTGGGAGCACTATTACTATTGCAGGCACTAGTGGTGGCACTGTTACTCTTGGGGACACTGTTACTAGTTGCTGTCACTAGAATAATGGTGGTAAAAGCATATGAAGGGGTAAAGCCATACCCCTAAACCACACCACTATTACCTTAACTTGTATCTTTTTGTGACAAAGATGGCGACCATAGATGTAACAAGTTACCTTTAAGCTGCCTTGGCATTGGTGGAACACGAAACAAGTATAAAACAAGTCTCTGTGATAATTTACTTACACATCAAAGACAATGCCCATGAGTTAAATGCTGATTATATAGCTGTTGTTATGAACTTACAACTGTAGCTCTATCATTTGTTATGTATAGAAATATATGTAGGGTTTTTTTACAGTGTGGGGTACTATGCTAATAGTGTAAGGGATGGCTAAAAGGAGATTAAGGTGGACTTGCATCAGGAGAAGTACAAGTGCTCTACAATACTTTCCTAGGATTGGGTAATGTGCTAACGAAGGGCTCAGCCTATAGAAACATCTGTGAGGTTGCAAGGTAGGAAGAGGAACATGATCAGCCTTCAGCTTTCTGTCGCATTCGAAAAACATAAGCCAGGATTCTAGAGTGGTGAGTAAAGGTAAGTCTACATAAGATGACTGTCAGGTATATTAGCACCTGACAGCCTTCTCAGCGACTATTGCTCCGCTTTTTTTTTACACAAGAGCAATAGAGTTCTGTGAATGGAATCGGAGCAGCTGGGGATCTCTTTCAGCCACTCTCCTCCATTCATTGTAAACAGGCAGTTGCTCAAAGATTGAGTGACTCCTGGTTACCTGGCCCAACAGTTCCTTGGATTTTAGGTGAGTTATACATGAGATGTCTGTTGCCCAAATTTGCTGTTTCCAGCCATAATTCTGTCGATAATCGCCCTGCGTAAATATACCTTAAACCATTGAACTCCAGGTATGAATTAACCTCTTTACTAGACTAGACCACCCTTGATGCTTTCACTGTCCTAGATCACCAGAACTATAACCATTAAAGGGGTTGTCCCGTGCCGAAACGGGGTTTTTTTTTTTCAACCCCCCCCCCCCCCCCATTCGGCGCGAGACAACCCCGATGCAGGGGTTAAAAAAGAACACCGGAGAGTGCTTACCTGAATCCCCGCGCTCCGGTGACTTCTTACTTACCTGCTGAAGATGGCCGTTGGGATCTTCACCCTCGGTGGACCGCAGGGCTTCTGTGCGGTCCATTGCCGATTCCAGCCTCCTGATTGGCTGGAATTGGCACGTGACGGGGCGGAGCTACAAGGAGCCGGCATCCAGCACGAGCGGCCCCATTGAGGAAAGAAGAAGACCCGGACTGCGCAAGCGCGGCTAATTTGGCCATTAGACGGCGAAAATTAGTCGGCTCCATGGAAACGAGGACGCTAGCAACGGAGCAGGTAAGTGAAAAACTTCTTATAACTTCTGTATGGCTCATAATTAATGCACAATGTACATTACAAAGTGCATTAATATGGCCATACAGAAGTGTGTAGACCCACTTGCTGCCGCGGGACAACCCCTTTAATCCTTTAACTACTCTAGACCACCACTAGTTATTAATATCATTTATTTTAGGTCTTCATAGACCACCAGGACTAAAGATTTTTTAACCTGTAAACTATCATAGTTCATCAGCTGTTACTTCAGTTCATACCATGCACAGTGCTGTACATTGTATAGTGGCTGTACCTGGCATTGCAGCTCAGTCCTATTCCCTTGAATAGGAAATGGGACCGATGAACCTGACATTATTGACCTAGAAGATCCCATGGCACACATTGGAGTTCCACAGCCTCTTAAAGCCGCTATCGGCAGGTAACCAGAGCGGTTGACCCAACTGATTTACTACTGATGACCTATCCTGAGGACGGGTCATCTATCTATCTATCTATCTATCTATCTATCTATCTATCTATCTATCTATCTATCTATCTATCTATCTATCTATCTATCTATCTATCTATCTATCTATCTATCTATCTAATCTACCCATGCTAATGACCACTGACTGACTATCAGCATGTCGGTCAGTGCTTGTTACCTCCGTGTACACAATGAATGAACACTAACATGATTGTTCATCCCCATGTAGTTGTGATTGCTTGGCTGCGCATATCTGCATTTACACGGGGGGATGTGTAGCCAGTAGAGATGAGCGAGCGTACTCGTCCGAGCTTGATGCTCGTTCGAGTATTAGGGTGTTCGAGATGCTCGTTACTCGAGATGAGCACCACGCAATGTTCGAGTTACTTTCACTTTCATCTCTGAGACATTTGCGCGCTTTTCTGGCCAATAGAAAGACATGGAAGGCATTACAACTTCCTCCTGTGACGTTCCAGCCCTATACCACCCCCCTGCAGTGAGTGGCTGGGGAGATCAGGTGACACCCGAGTATTTAAATCTGCCCCGCCTGTGGCTCGCCACAGATGCATTCTGACAGAGATCAGGGACAGTGCTGCTGATGCTGCTGCTGCTATAGGGAGAGCGTTAGGAGTTATATTAGGCTTCAAGAACCCCAACGGTCCTTCTTAGAGCCACATCTGACCGTGTGCAGTACTGTTGAGGCTGCTGTGAGCAGTGTTGCACATGTTTTTTTTTTTTGTATATCGGGCGTGCAGACCATAGCGTCCTCAGTCTGCAGTCATTTTACTGAGTATAGGGGCAGTACTGGTGAGACAGGGACAGTGGGAAAGGTGAAAGAGATATACTGTCTATACAGGCAGTGGGCTTTTTCAAAAAAATTGGGGAAAAATAGTATATTTAGGCTGCCTGTGACCGTCTTCAGTGTACTGCATGTCTGCTGGGGGTAGTAGTCCTATATAATACGCAGCTAAGCGTTACAGCAGGCTTGACAGCTTCTGCACTGTGAATTCCACTAGCTGAGTCATACACACCAATGTCACAGTGCAGGCGTGCGCAAAATTGTTTGCTGGCTCTGCTGTCTCCGTTACATCACCGCCGTCATCCCGCCAGAGGGAAACAGTATACATAATATACGCTGCCTACAGTATCTGTCTGCTGTACCAGCTCTGCATTTAAAAAAATAGAAGCAAAATACTTAGGGCCTACTAGTGGCCTTTGGCCACTTGACTGCTTCTGCGCTGTGAATTCCACTAGCTGAGTCATACGCACCTACGTCACAGTGCAGGCGTGCGCAAAATTGTTTGCTGGCTCTGCTGTGCGTTCCGTAAGTGAAGTCAGCCTCCAACCACAGGCCAATAAGCGGCACATTTAATTACAGCGTTCTGTTTCTGCTCTACTCGTAATACACCATGCTGAGGGGTAGGGGTAGGCCTAGAAGACGTGAACGCGGGCGAGGACGCGGAGGCCCAAGTCAGGGTGTGGGCACAGGCCGAGCTCCTGATCCAGGTGTATCGCAGCCGACTGCTGCAGGATTAGGAGAGAGGCAAATTTCAGGGGTGCCCAGATTCATCTCACAATTAATGGGTCCACGCAGTAGACCTTTATTAGAAAATGAGCAGTGTGAGCAGGTCCTGTCGTGTATGGCAGAAAGTGCATCCAGCAATCTATCGACCACACAGACTTCTACGCCGTCCACTGCTGCAACTCTGAATCCTCTGGCTGCTGCTCCTCCTTCCTCCCAGCCTCCTCACTCCATGAAAATGACACATTCTGAGGAGCAGGCAGACTCCCAGTAACTGTTCTCGGGCCCCTGCCCAGAATGGGCAGCAATGGTTCCTCTCCCACCGCAGGAGTTTGTCGTGACCGATGCCCAACCTTTGGAAAGTTCCCAGGGTCCGGGGAATGAGGCTGGGGACTTCCGGCAACTGTCTCAAGAGCTTTCAGTGGGTGAGGAGGACGATGACGATGTCTATCACTCAGGTAGTAGTAATTGCAGTAAGTCCGAGGGAGGAGCGCACAGAGGATTCGGAGGAAGAGCAGCAGGACGATGAGGTGACTGACCCCACCTGGTTTGCTAAGCCTACTGAGGACAGGTCTTCAGATGGGGAGGCAAGTGCAGCAGCAGGGCAGGTTGGAAGAGGCAGTGCGGTGACCAGGGGTAGAGGCAGGGCCAGACCGAATAATCCACCGAATGTTTCCCAAAGCGCCCCCTCGTGCCATGCCACCCTGCAGAAGCCGAGGTGCTCAAAGCTGTGGCAGTTTTTCACTGAGAGTGCAGATGACCGACGAACTGTGGTGTGCAAGGTTTGTCGCGCCAAGATCAGCCAGAGAGCCACCACCACCAGCCTCACCACCACCAGCATGCGCAGGCATATGATGGCCAAGTACCCCACAAGGTGGGATGAAGGCCGTTCACCGCCTCCGGTTTGCACCACTGCCTCTCCCCCTGTGCTCCAACCTGCCACTGAGATCCAACCCCCCTCTCAGGGCACAGGCACTACCGTCTCCCGGCCTGCACCCTCACCCTCACCTCCGCTGTCCTCAGCCCCATCCAGCAATGTCTCTCAGCGCAGCGTCCAGCCGTCGCTAGCGCCACAGTTTGAGCGCAAGCGCAAGTACGCCGTCACGCACCGGCACGCTCAAGCGTTAAACGTGCACATAGCCAAATTGATCAGCCTGGTGATGCTGCCGTATAGGTTTGTAGAAACAGAGGCTTTCAAAAACATGATGGCGGTGGCGGCCTCGTGCTACTTGGTTCCCAGTCGCCACTACTTTTCCCGATGTGCCGTCCCAGCCCTGCACGACCACGTCTCCCGCAACATTGTACGCGCCCTCACCAACGCGGTTACTGCTAAGGTCCACTTAACAACGGACACATGGACAAGCACAGGCGGGCAGGGCTACTATATCTCCCTGACGGCACATTGGGTGAATTTAGTGGAGGCTGGGACCGAGTCAGAGCCTGGGAACGCTCACGTCCTACCCACCCCCAGAATTGCGGGCCCCAGCTCGGTGCTGGTATCTGCGGCGGTGTATGCTTCCTCCACTAAACCACCCTCCTCCTCCTCCTCCTCCTACGCAACCTCTGTCTCGCAATCAAGATGTGTCAGCAGCAGCACGTCGCCACCAGTCGGTGTCGCTCGGGGTGGCAGTACAGCGGGGGGCAAGCGTCAGCAGGCCGTGCTGAAACTACTCAGCTTAGGAGAGAAGAGGCACACGGCACGCGAACTGCTGCAGGGTATGACAGAGCAGACCGACCACTGGCTGTCGCCGCTGAGCCTACAACCGCGCATGGTCGTGTGTGACAACGGCCGTAACCTGGTGGCGGCTCTGCAGCTCGGCAACCTCACGCACGTGCCATGCCTGGCCCACGTCTTTAATTTGGTGGTTCAGCGCTTTCTGAAAAGCTACCCACGCTTGTCAGACCTGCTCGGAAAGGTGCGCCGGCTCTGCGCACATTTCCGCAAGTCCAAGACAGACGCTGCCACCCTGCGGACCCTGCAACATCGGTTTAATCTGCCAGTGCACCGACTGCTGTGCGACGTGCTCACTCGGTGGAACTCTACGTTCCACATGCTGGCCAGGCTCTATGAGCAGCGTAGAGCTATAGTGGAATACCAACTCCAACATGGGCGGCGTAGTGGGAGTCAGCCTCCTCAATTCTTTACAGAAGAGTGGGACTGGTTGGCAGGTCCTTGGAAACTTTGAGGAGTCTACCCAGATGGTGAGCGGCGATGCTGCAATCATTAGCGTCACCATTCCTCTGCTATGCCTCTTGAGAAGTTCCCTGCAAAGCATAAAGGCAGACGCTTTGCGCTCGGAAACGGAGGCGGGGGAAGACAGTATGTCGCTGGATAGTCAGAGCACCCTCATGTCTATATTTCAGCGCATTGAGGAGGAGGAGGAGGAGGAGAGGGAGGAGCATGAGGTGGAGGGGGAAGAGACAGCTTGGCCCACTGCTGAGGGTACCCATGCTGCTTGCCTGTCATCCTTTTAGCGTGTATGGCCTGAGGAGGAGGAGGATCCTGAAAGTGATCTTCCTAGTGAGGACAGCCATGTGTTGCGTACAGGTACCCTGGCACACATGGCGGACTTCATGTTAGGATGCCTTTCTCGTGACCCTCGTGTTACACGCATTCTGGCCACTACGGATTACTGGGTGTACACACTGCTCGACCCATGGTATAAGGAGAACCTTTCCACTCTCATACCCGAAGAGGAAAGGGGTTTGAGAGTGATGCTATACCACAGGACCCAGGAGGACAAACTGATGGTAAAATTCCCATCCGACAGCGCTAGTTGCCGAAGGCGCAGTTCCGAGGGCCAGGTAGCAGGTGAGGCGCGGAGATCAGGCAGCATGTACAGCGCAGGCAGGGGAACACTCTCCAAGGCCTTTGCAAGCTTTATGGCTCCCCAGCAAGACTGTGTCACCGCTCCCCAGTCAAGGCTGAGTCGGCAGGAGCACTGTAAAAGGATGGTGAGGGAGTACGCAGCCGATCGCACGACCGTCCTCCGTGATGCCTCTGCCCCCTACAACTACTGGGTGTCGAAGCTGGACACGTGGCCTGAACTCGCGCTGTATGCCCTGGAGGTGCTTGCTTGTCCTGCGGCTAGCGTCTTGTCAGAGAGGGTGTTTAGTGCGGCTGGGGGAATCATCACGGATAAGCGTACCCGCCTGTCAACCGACAGTGCCGACAGGCTTACACTCATAAAGATGAACAAAGCCTGGATTTCCCCAGACTTCTCTTCTCCACCAGCGAACAGCAGCGGTACCTAAGCAATACGTAGGCTGCACCCGAGGATGGAAGCATCGTTCTCTATCACCATCAAAAACGGGGACCTTTTAGCTTCATCAATCTGTGTATTATATTCATCCTCCTCCTCCTGCTCCTCCTCCTGAAACCTCACATAATTACGCCGAATGGGCAATTTTTCTTAGGCCCACAAGGCTCAGTCATATGACTTTAGTAAACAATGTTTATACGATTCAATTCTCATTAAAGCGTTGAAACTTGCACCTGAACCAATTTTTATTTTAACTGGGCTGCCTTTAGGCCTAGGTACAAATTAAGCAACATTATCCAAAGCGATTAATGGGTTTCACCTGCCCTCTTGGTTGGGCATGGGCAATTTTTCTGAGGTACATTAGTACTGTTGGTACACCAATTTTTTTGGGCCCTCGCCTACAGTGTAATCCTAGTAATTTTTATGGGCTTCGCCTGCACTCATGGTGCAGCAAGGTGTGTGGGGTTGGCCTACACTTTTGCTACATAAGTGTAACTGGGGCCTTGTCTATACTGCAACTACTGAAATGTGCAAGAGACTGTTATCTCCCTAAACTGCTGCAACGGGAATGTTACTGTGGCCTGTCTTGACTGCTACTACTACTGAAATGGAACTTATACTGTGTTCTCTCTATACTGCTGCTTCGGAATTGTTACTGGGGCCTGTCTTGACTGCTACTACTACTGAAATGGAACTAATACTGTGCTCCCCCTATACTGCTGCTAGTGATATGTTACTGGGGCCTGTCTAGACTGCTACTACTACTGAAATGGAACTAATACTGTGCTCCCCCTATACTGCCGCTTCGGAATTGTTACTGGGGCCTGTCTGGACTGCTACTACTACTGAAATGGAACTAATACTGTGCTCCCCCTATACTGCTGCTAGTGATATGTTACTGGGGCCTGTCCCTAATGCTACCGCTGAAATGTTACTAATTCTGGGCTCTACCTTTACCGCTGCTAATGCTATGTCACTGGGGTGTGGAAACGGAGGCTTCCCAAAGACATGATGGTGGCGAGGCCATTTCCCACCAACGCGGTTACTGTTAAGGTGCATATAACCATGGACACGTGGAGAGGACACGTAGTGCCTCAAAAACATCCCCCTCCTCCTCCAACAATGAAAACATTCTTGGCAAATACCTTTACATAGATCCGTCTGGTGGCAGTCCAAGAATTTCACCTTTACCGACACAACAAGAGAGCCCCCCCCACCATCCCCCCGCCACGGCCCACTTAATCCTGGCTGCATTCCGAAAACCAACTAAATAAAACCGCGCTACTAGGTCCGCAGTCGCCACCACATTCCCACCAACGCGGTTACTGTTAAGGTACATATTACCACTCTGACTGGGGCATGCACTGTGGGCCGAAGCACACCTGTATTGTATGTGACATTAGCTCTGCTGAGCAGGGCACTGCAATGGGATACATTAATGTACCACCGAAGCCCACCTGCATTTAATCTGACGTTAGCTTTGCTGTCCAGGGTACTGCAATGGGATATATTTATGTACCGCCGGTGGCTTCCTGGGACCCACCCATGCTGTCGGTCCACACTGAGTTGTGACTGCCTGTGTCTACTTCTAAAGAACCCCAGTCTGACTGGGGCATGCAGTGTGGGCCGAAGCCCACATGCATTAAACTTGACGTTACCTCAGCTGTGATGGGCAATGCAATGGGATATATTTATGTACCGCCGGTGGGTTCCAGGGAGCCACCCATGCCGTGGGTCCACAGGGACTTCACATTGGGGAGTTGTACCTGCCAGTGTCTATGTATTAAAAACCCCGGTCAGACTGGGGCATGCAGTGTGGGCCGAAGACCACCTGCATTTAATCGGACGTTACCTCAGCTGTGATGGGCAATGCAATGGGATATATTTATGTACCGCCGGTGGCTTCCTGGAACCCACCCATGCTGTCGGTCCACACGGAGTTGTAACTGCATGTGTCTACTTCTAAAGAACCCCAGTCTGACTGGGGCATGCAGTGTGGGCCGAAGCCCATCTGCATTAAACCTGACGTTAGCTCAGCTGTGATGGGCAATGCAATGGGATATATTTATGTACCGCCGGTGGGTTCCAGGGAGCCACCCATGCTGTGGGTGCACACGGAATTCCCATTGCGGAGTTGTACCTGCCTGTGACTATTTATAAAAAACCCCGGTCTGACTGGGGCATGCAGACACCTTGACAGAATGAATAGTGTGTGGCACATGGGTTCCCCATTGCTATGCCCACGTGTGCAGCTCCTGATGGAGGTGGCACAGGATTGGATTTCTCATTGCTTCTGTACAGCATTGTGGGCTATCGCCCCGCCCCTTTTAAAGAGGGTCGCTGCCTGGCCGTGCCAACCCTCTGCAGTGTGTGCCTGCAGTTCCCTCTTATGGCAGATGCACTTATAAATAGACATGAGGGTGGTGTGGCTATGAGGCCAGCGTGTGGCATGAGTGCAGCTGAAGGCTGCACAGGGACACTTTGGTGTGCGCTGTGGACACTGGGTCGTGCTGGGGGGGGGGGGGCGCTTGGGCAGCATGTTACCCAGGAGAAGTGGCAGCAGAGTGTCATGCAGGCAGTGATTGTGCTTTGTTGGAGGTAGTGTGGTGCTTAGCTAAGGTATGCCTTGCTAATGAGGGTTTTTCAGAAGTAAAAATTGTTGGGAGGGGGGGGGCCCACTCTTGCCGCTATTGTGGCTTAATAGTGGGACCTGTGAACTTGAGATGCAGCCCAACATGTAGCCCCTCACCTGCCCTATCCGTTTCTGTGTCGATCCCATCACTTTCTTGAATTGCCCAGATTTTCACAAATGAAAACCTTAGCGAGAATCGGCGATATACAAAAATGCTCGGGTCGCCCATTGACTTCAATGGGGTTCGTTACTCGAAACGAACCCTCGAGCATCGCGAAAAGTTTGTCTCGCGTAACGAGCACCCGAGCATTTTGGTGCTCGCTCATCTCTAGTAGCCAACCAACAAGCATTTTATGCTCAACTAAACAACGTGATCACACATAGAAATAGCATTTGCTTGTTCATCAACTGATGGTTCACCCTTTTACACACATGTCCCGATTGTTTGGCGAATGAGTGTTCATAGGAATGTTTCGGCCCAATAACACTGGTCAACAAATCTAACCTTTTTTCTGCATCTGGTTTGTAAACAGGTAGATTTAAATAATTTTTGGGTGCTGAATTTAGTAGAAGAATCAGGTTCTATCTATCGCGTCACATTTCTGAGATACATAGCACTATTACATAGACAAGAATACAGTATTGCCAAATATTGTCTGGTTTTAAATACAAGAAAAATAGGGGCGTGGCTTACCGCTGATGGAGTAGGTCGCTCATGCCCTGAGCTCCAGCCTGACCTGCCACTACAACAGGCCAATCCGCCACCGCAGACCCTCACTTATCCAGCATTGGGGAAGAAGAAGATCCTCGAAGTCCCCAGTCAGCATCTGAGGCTCTCCACTCTGGGTATGGAGAGCTTTCTCCGCTCTCCAGACGGGGTGCCGACGCCGAGCAGGAGGAGCAAGATGGCGCTGTGCTGTCCTACCCAGGAAGAAGGCAGAAAGAAGGAGTCGGTGGTACTGCGCAGTGAAGAACCGGAGCTCCTGCTACAGACCACATTGGAGGTAGGGGCGCCTGTTAGACAGGGAGAGACTCCAGAAGACCCCTGCAGCGAGGAGACACAGCCCCAGGCAAGGGACAGAGAAGACAGGGGAGACAGCGCAGATGGTGGTGGGAGGGGGAGTGGCTGCACACCATACAGTGATGAGGCAGCGGCACCCTCACCAGAAACTCCCTGCACACAAGGAGCTCTCACCCCTCAGGAACTGAGCAATACGGGGCCTGAGAAGCCTAGTATAAAGGCACTCCTAGCACCCAGACAGAGTCAGCTAGATCCCCAGGCAGGCCAACAGCACCCTATAGCGAGGGGGGAAGAAAAAGAGAACTTGAGCCGCAACATGGAGGCAGAGCAAGATGCGAGGCCAAACCTTGCTGCTATTCTCCTCCCGCAGAAGTCCCCCCGAGATCCAGGCCGGCCAACACCCCATAACAAATCCACGGGCCCGGGACAAGAAGGGGCCGCAAGAGAAAAGGGCCGGGTGCTCCTCCTTCCCCAGCCCGGAGAAGAAGAGGTGGGAGCGTGCACCCCAGAGCCCTAAATCCACCCAGCATCCCGACACCATGGGAGCCTGGGATCCTCAGTCAATTGACGACTGGGATTAGAGGGCCCACTTGAAGGCCATCCCCACAAAAGGGGAGGAACAACCTGCTGCAGAAACTAGATGCAGCCCATAAACAGGACATAGCTGTCCCGCAGAAGGACATTAGACATGTCTGGCAGAGGGTAGTGGAAATGGAGGAGATCCAGGATAAGCTCCAAAGTACCATGATGGAACACGCGCATCTTCCGGAAATGCAAGCCCACCAGATCGCTGAGCTAACCAATCACATCGACGATATAGAAAACCGGCCACAGGCGCAATAACCTCCATATAAGAGGACTGTCTGAAGAGGTTGGTAATGGTCAACTTGAGGACTGGGTTACCGAGTTCTTCAATTATCTTTTGGAGCGGCCCCTAGTCACCGTCCTGGAACTAGACAGAGTACACCGTGAACTTTGACTGAAAGCAACGGATCCTGCTAAGCCCAGGGATGTTCTATGCCGAGTCCTCTTTTACAGGGAAAAAGAACAAATTCTACAGCGCTCAAGTACAGCGGAGGACCTGCAGTTTAAAGGACACTCAGTGGCTATATACCCTGACCTGTCCAAACGCACACTCCAACTTCGTAGGGCCCTCAAATCGTTACTGAGTGCCATGAGGGAAAGAGACATCCCTGCTCCAATGATCTTACATACTACAAGTAATGGGGTGATACAGAAGGTAAAGGGCTGGAGATGTGCACAGTATGGCGAGGGGGAGAGTGAGGAATTCTATACACATAGACAATGGTAAGACATTTGGCCGTGTGATGGCAGAATCGGTATGACTGCAGGAGCAGTTTATGATGGCTAGCAGGGATTGCAGTCAATAGGTCAGGGAGCATGTTATCAGGTGGAGTACAGAGGGGTTTGTTTAGGGTATGCGGTATGCCTCCCTGAAGAGGTGCATTTTTAGAGCACGACTGAAGTTCTGCGAGTCCTGGATTGCCCGGGTAGCCTTTGGTAGTGCATTCCAGAGGACCGGTGCTGCTCTGGAGAAGTCTTGGAGGCGGGAATGAGAAGTTCGAATTAGAGGGGCACTCAGTCTGGTTTCGTTAGCAGAGCGGAGAGCCCGGGCTGGGTGATGGATTGAGATGAGGGAGGCAATATAGGGGGACGCTGCGCTGTGGAGGGCTTTGTGGATGAAGGTAGCGAGTTTAAATTGAATTCTGTATTTAACGGGAAGCCAGTGTCATGACCGGCACAGGACAGAGGTGTCCGAGTAGCGGCTGGACAGGAAGATGAGCCTGGCTGCCTCATTCAGGATGGATTGGAGAGGGGAGAGTCTGGTGCAGTGGAGGCCAATCAGCAACGAGTTGCAATAATCGAGCCAAGAGTGGATGAGGGCAATAGTAAGCATGTTCTATCCATGGAATCTTTGGCCAATGCCATTAGGAAAAATGGGTCTATCAGAGGTCAGACGGAGGGCCCCTCTGAACATAAGATGGCACTGTTCGCAGACGACCTCTTACTGTTTCTGTCTAACCTTAGGGTGGGGCTGCCGGTAGTGATGAAGGAATTTAAGAGGTGCTGCTGGGTTAGCAACTTTAAAGTTAACCTCCAGAAATCAGAGATACTCAACATAACTCTCACTCAGGAAGAGGTCAGGATACTTTCGGAATCCTTCCCCTTCAAATGGAGATCCTCGTCCATTAAGCACCTAGGGGTTAAACTCCCTGCGGACCCAACACAGATATTTGAACTATACTTTCTACCATATATAAACGAACTCAGGGCGGATTTGAGCAGATGGAGCCCACTGTATGTGTCATGGACGGGACGGATTAATCCCGTAAAGATGGACTCCCTCACGAAATTTCTGTACCTTTGCCAGACCGGCAGTACCTCCTCAGCATCCGCTCCCTGATCACCAACTTTGTCTGCATGGGTCGCAGATCTAGACTTAGCTATATATTGCTTACGCGGGCCAAAGAGGAAGGGGGATTGAGGCTCCCAGACTTCTCGCTATATTACAAGGCCTGCCTCGCTAACTTTGTCCTCACTCTAATGCAGGGTAGGACTTTGAAATTATGGGTAGAAATGGAGTATGAGACAGATGCTAGGACTGTGCAGGGGGCTCTGTAGATCCCAAGATGGTTCCTAGGGGACCTACAGACCCTTTCATCCTTCGCGCTTGGGGTCCTTAAGATATGGGGGGTATGTGCCCCGAGACTGAGTCTGGTGTCTACACCGGGCCACCTTACACCATTGGTCACCAACCCACAGTTCCCAGCAGCTAGACACAACGCTTCTTTAATGTCCCTCCCTGGCTCCCCTATCCCTAGAGTTAGAGATGTGGTTACACAATCAGGGATGAAATGCCTGATGGAGATCTACGGGAGTTCGACTCCCCCTCCGGGAGCCTAGTTCAGTTACCTTCAGGCGAGGGGCTTTGTGGAGTCCCTGATGCCCGGGGGCCATGGAGGTAGACAGCTGATGCCATTTGAGTCCCTGTGCATGTCTTCAATGACTATCGAACATGGGATCTCAGTCATTTATAAGTTGTTGCTGAAAGGAGAGACAGGGGACGAACTCCCTAGTTACACGGGCGAGTGGGAGTCGGAGATTGGAGGGAGTCGTTCCAGAGCAGAATGGCAAAGGGCCTTCCTTCTGTGCCATAAAAGCTCTAAATTTGGCAGGCTACAGGAGCAGAACTTTAAAATCCTATCCCGCTGGTAGTGGACACCGTCAAGGTTGCATCAATTAGATTCCCAGATCCCTCCGATATGTTGGAGGTGTCAAAACGGCCCAGGAACAATGCTACACATATGGTGGGAATGCCCCCAAATCAGAGACCTGTGGAGTAATATGGAAATACTATACAATACTATGACCAGGTCGGCGGTGTCCATAACAGCTGAGATGTCCCTTCTCCTGATGCTCCCTGGGTCTATCGCCAGGATTAAAGCAGACCTACTGAGGTTGGTCATACTGGAGGTGAGGATGTCTGTCCCTGGTTTGTGGAGATCTACATCTCCTCCATCAAGAATAATATGGACAGAGAAGCTAGATTTGCTCATGCGCTACGGAGAAGAAGGGTCTGAGAACGAGCAGGAGCGGATAGGAATCCACGACTTATAGAGACCTTGGATTTTGATGAGCTTCCGATCATTTCAAATCTTGGCTGGAGTCAGGTTGACTGGATCCGTAAGGAGTCATCGGCATCACTAAGCAAGGCTGTCTCATTTTCCTAGTCCCTTCATCCCTTTCCCCGCTTTCCTATTCTTCCCAAATATTGTCCAGTGTTAAATACAAAAAAAAAATAACACTCAGAACTTAATAATGTTTTTTGGGTAATGTATTTGTGAATGAAACTAAAAAAAATACTGATATGCTGAGGTAAGAATGAAGAGTACTGCTTCATGCAGATTACAGCAAACACTAAACATCAGTACAGATAGGCTCATGTCAGTAACCTTCCTGCTCAACTACATTGTTCTGCCATCTAGTGACCATTTTTAGAACTTTATCCATTGTGTATTACATTCAAATAAAGAGTTTGACTTAGTCACTGATTTAATTTTGTATAAATAATTCACCAGAAAATGGGCACAAACACAAAACTCTTTTTTAAAATTAAAAAAATCTAACATTACATTAAAAACTTACGTGATACATCATTTCCAAAGTTAAATTCGGATTCTACACCCAAAAATCCATAAGAATTGATATATTGCACACCAGAAACAAAAATGGTGTTGAGCAGTGTAATCGGCCCGTGTAGGAGGGCCTTATCTTCTGTCTAGCTCAGATATTTCTATTATATTTACTAAAATACTTGACTTCATCTTTTCATGTCTATAATTATTATATAACTCACCTTCTCCCACGAAGCAGTATCACCATTGTTAATTATGATATAATGACCAGTATTTGCACTTGTCAAAGAGACCTTTTAGCCCAAACCAATTTTTTCCCCAAGCCTTTGGTCAATAAACATCAGTTATTTATTATAATCTTAAAAGTTCACTCAAGGAAGCCACCAAGATGGTCAGTAAAGTACAGGGACATTAGGAAAGCACTCTTCTTCAAAGCAACATGATTTATTCAAAATACATTGCATTCAAGCTGGGTGGATTTCTCCATTGTCTTTGGTCATCACAGGCAAGTGACATCTTGAACGCCTCAAGAAGATTAAATAGCAAAGCTCAGTCGGAAGCTTAAAAAAAAAGCAAAACAAAACCTAAAAAAATAAAATAAAATAAAAGAGACGAGAGAAAAAAAAAAAAGAATAGAGCTAAGTTAGCCATAATAGGACTGTTCCTTTCTTTCTATGAAAGAGCTTTCAAGGAGATCCATGGAAGAAAAGGGCACAGATAAAGAAAACAATAGCCCGGAGAGAGGGGAGACCATGAGTGGAAGCAGAGGGTGTGGGTTGTACTGAATGCAGGATTAGTGCAGCTTCATGGCAAAGAAAAGGGGGGAATCCTAGGCAAGATGAAAATGAGGAATTACTTTTTTGGGAGACTTCAGTTCACCGAGCACAAACAATGCATTATGGGAGGTACTTGACATAACATTCTTCCAGGCCATGTTTGCTCTCCATGTGGGACCTTAGAAAAACAACAAAAACATCAATAGGACAACAAAACTATTTTATCCTTTGTTAAAAGACCTCTCTGCCTATGACAAGGTAGGCTGCAGTTGTTGATTAGCAGGAATGCAAGGAATGTCGCTGAACCCAACTATGTATCTGAAAAAAGTTGGAATTTTTACCTTGCTCGTTTAACCAAAAATTGTAAGGAGCCAATAATCAAAAACATAAATGAAAATGGGAAATCGTTGGGGTCTATACTAGGCTCTTTTCTGTCCTTTGCTTTGGTCAACTGTTTGGATTTATATACAAGAAGACTGGATACATTTTTCATCTTTCTTTTTAGATGTAACTTGAAGCTCTTAGGGCTAATTCCCACGGGCGGATTTCCGGAAATCCGCGGCGTTGCCTCGCAGCTATTAGGTTCTATTGAACCTAATAGTGCAATGCTCATGATGAGAAATTCCACCGCGGAATTCCGCCCCGTGAATTTACCCGTACTCACCCGCGGCATGTTCTATTTGCTGTGGGCGTATGCGCGGATGGCTTCCATTGCAGTCAATGGAAGCCATCCGTCACGCTATCTTCTGCTGTAGCACAGCGGAAGATAGCGTGAAAACGCTTCCCCGCCTACCGCCGGCCGCGTCATGTGATGCTGTGGGCGTGTCACATGAAGCTGCTGGCTCGTCATATGATGCTGACGGCGTGTCATGCGCTCTACTGTGCATGTGCGTCGGAGAGTCATGCGGGACATTGGGCAGCGGATACGGAGGTAAGTATAGGGGTCACTGGGGGGGGCGCCGTGACGGACTCCGCTGCGATATTCTGCTTGCAGAGCCCATCACGGCCGTGGGCATTAGGCTTTAGATCCCAATACAAAAACTTGGAAAGAGCCGTATAAGGTTAGGGTAAGGAGGGCTTGTACCAACATAGACCTATCCATAGAACAGGGGTTCTATATTCTCCATACTCCTCACTTGCTAAATGCTCAACAGTGAAAAGGAGATTAAACGGAGCGATGGCTGTGCATGTGCTGTCTCACTCTATTCATTTTCAATGGGACTACCGAAACTAGCCGAGTTCAATTGTTAAAGGGGTTGTCCCGCGGCAGCAAGTGGGTCTATACACTTCTGTATGGCCATAATAATGCACTTTGTAATATACATTGTGCATTAATTATGAGCCATACAGAAGTTATAAAAAGTTTTATACTTACCTGCTCCGTTGCTGGCGTCCTCGTTCCCATAGAGCCGACTAATTTTCGCCCTCCGATGGCCAAATTAGCCGCGCTTGCGCAGTCCGGGTCTTCTGCAGTCTTCTATGGGGCCGCTCGTGTAGAATGCCGGCTCCGTGTAGCTCCGCCCCGTCACGTGCCGATTCCAGCCAATCAGGAGGCTGGAATCGGCAATGGACCGCACAGAAGCCCTGCGGTCCACGGAGACAGAGGATCCCGGCGGCCATCTTCAGCAGGTAAGTATGAAGACGCCGGACCGCCGGGATTCAGGTAAGCGCTGTGCGGGTTGTTTTTTTAACCCCTGCATCGGGGTTGTCTCGCGCCGAACGGGGGGGTTAAAAAAAAAAAAAAACCCGTTTCGGCGCGGGACAACCCCTTTAAGATATTTCCATCAGCCCCATTGAAATGAATGAAGTGGCGGCCGCGCATGTGTGGCCATTGCCACACTAATTCTGACGTCACTGTAGGTGGGAAAAGCATCCCCCAGTGACAGAAGAGGACAACATCAGGACTGTCATTCACAGGACTAGTGTTGGTCTCCACTGTGAGACCCCCACTGATCAGACATTTATCATCTATGGATAGGTAACAAAAGTCTATCTCGGTACAACCTTTTAAATAGTGAGTTTCTTGGTTCAATCATTCAAAACCAAGTAGTTTTTTTCAAAAGTGGAATTTTTTAATAATGGTCTAGTGTGTGTGGATATTACTATTAAATACTTGTTATAGTGCCCTCTGCTGGTCAGTTTTTTCCACCTCAGAATATCTACCTCCCATGTTCTCAGCTGGTGGTCACACATGCTCAGTAGTTTAATCCTATCTCTTGGTTCCTCTTGAGTGATGACTCGTATTATGCAGACCAGACAATAGAAATTGGTGCATTAGAAGTGACTTCTCACCAGTGTTGTATATATTAGGTGGATGATCTCAAAAAGGAATAAAAAACAGGGGTTGCAATGACACTGTTCCATTTTTTTAAAAGAACTTGAAGGGGTTGTCCATTTCTGAACTATTGATAAACTATACTCGAGATATGTCATCAATAGTTCATCGATATCAATGTACATAGAGCTGTCAGCTTCTGGCTCTATACACACTTGCATTGGCTGGGAAAATAGCTAGTCAATGGGGGTCCCAAGTGGTCAACTATTGAGGACCCATGTTGAGGATAGGTCATCAATTATTTGGAAGTAGACAACCCCTAGAAATTATAAAAAAATGTTTGTCTTGCATGATCCTACATAGAAATATAATATCTAATCATAGGATAACCCCTTTACAGGAATCAAAGGAATCCTCTTATGCAAGAGACAAGGTCTTCTTAAAAGAGAAGGTGGGAGACTGTAGCAAGAACCTGCTCGCAAATATACCTGGATTAAGTGTAGTCAAAGTATAGAGACTATGTAGGACCCAGAAAAGTTGCTTGTACTTCGCAAAGGTTGCTGTATACATAAATACCATGTAATAAATTGCTAATAACGCATACAAGGGGGATAAAAACAAATAAAACAATGTAGAAAATTAATGTAATGTGGCAAAGGCAATAATAATAAAAACAACAGTGAAAATATTGGATGCCTACTGTGAAAGTATCCAGCTTCCAAACAGAAAGAATTAGTCCGGCTTCACATGGGTGCATTTGCGCACGCAATATACAGAGAATAGAACTAGAGATGAGCGAGCACCTAAATGCTGGAGTCCGCATTTTTCGAATCAAGCTTTTCGTAAAATTCGGGTTCAATGCGATTTTGCATGAAAATATGATTGTATCGCTCAGTATTGAAATTTTACACGAGGTTTTCAGACTTGTGAAAACGCATTTATTTTCAACGGGAAAAGTTAAAAGTCACATCGCACTTGCATGAAAGTCGCATGTACATGCGAGTGTAATGCGAGTGGGATTTTTTTTTCTCTCTCTCATTGGAAGTAATGGCGAGATTTCTGTGAAAGTGCAGGAAAATAGAATATGCCGCAACGTCTCTGTCTTGCAGCTTTGTAAATACACCCTTAGGTTTATCTACACCATTTTTCATTCTACATTGCTAAAGGTGAACTATACGGACATTGCTAGAGGTAAATATATGGATAGCGCCCAAAACAATAGTAGGTTAGTGGACTGGAAGAGGACTCACCTGGTGTGGACCGCCCGTCGGATGATAGGCATCCACATCAGCGGTCCAAGTCAGCTTTATATGTATTTATGTGTTCAAAGTACCGAGTCCCTGAAGATGTCTTCAACACCCAGGGAGAGCGTCGTAGGGGGAACCCCAGGATATAGGGAACACCTCTGTAGTATAAAACAGAACAAAGCGAAATAAAATCCACACACTCTAGGTAAATGGATAATGAATAGAGATGAGCGAGCACCAAAATGCTCGGGTGCTCGTTACTCGAGACGAACTTTTCGCGATGCTCGAGGGTTCGTTTCGAATAACGAACCCCATTGAAGTCAATGGGCGACCCGAGCATTTTTGTATATCGCCGATGCTCGCTAAGGTTTTCATTTGTGAAAATCTGGGCAATTCAAGAAAGTGATGGGAACGACACAGCAACGGATAGGGCAGGCGAGGGGCTACATGTTGGGCTGCATCTCAAGTTCCCAGGTCCCACTATTAAGCCACGATACCGGCAAGAGTGGGCCCCCCCCCCCTCCCAACAACTTTTACTTCTGAAAAGCCCTCATTAGCAATGCATACCTTAGCTAAGCACCACACTACCTCCAACAAAGCACAATCACTGCCTGCATGACACTCCGCTGCCACTTCTCCTGGGTTACATGCTGCCCAACCCCCCCCCCACGACCCAGTGTCCACAGCGCACACCAAACTGTCCCTGCCCAGCCTTCAGCTGCCCTCATGCCACGCCACCCTCATGTCTATTTATAAGTGCGTCTGCCAGAGGAAAAGCAGGCACACACTGCAGAGGGTTGGCACGGCTAGGCAGTGACCCTCTTTAAAAGGGGCGGGGCGATAGTCCACAATGCTGTACAGAAGCAATGAGAAATGCAATCCTGTGCCACCTCCATCTGGAGCTGCACACGTGGGCATAGCAATGGGGAACCTATGTGCCACACACTATTCATTCTGTCAAGGTGTCTGCATGCCCCAGTCAGACCGCGTTTTTTTATAAATAGTCACAGGCAGGTACAACTCCGCAATGGGAATTCCGTGTGCACCCACAGCATGGGTGGCTCCCTGGAACCCACCGGCTGTACATTAATATATCCCATTGCATTGCCCATCACAGCTGAGGTAAGAATGTCATGTTTAATGCAGGTGGGCTTCGGCCCACACTGCATGCCCCAGTCAGACCGGGGTTCTTTAGAAGTGGACAGATGCATTTACAACTCCCTGTGGACCCACAGCATGGGTGGGTGCCAGGAAGCCACCGGCGGTACATTAATATATCCCATTGCATTGCCCATCACAGCTGAGGATGAATATTATACACAGATTGATGAAGCTAAAAGGTCACCGTTTTTGATGGGGATAGAGAACGATGCTTCCATCCGCGGGTGCAGCCTACGTATTGCTTAGGTTTCGCTGCTGTCCGCTGGTGGAGAAGAGAAGTGTGGGGAAATCCAGGCTTTGTTCATCTTGATGAGTGTTAGCCTGTCGGCACTGTCGGTTGACAGGCGGGTACGCTTATCTGTGATGATTCCCCGAGCCGCACTAAACACCCTCTCTGACAAGACGCTAGCCGCAGGACAAGCAAGCACCTCCAGGGCATACAGCGCGAGTTCAGGCCACGTGTCCAGCTTCGACACCCAGTAGTTGTAGGGGGCAGAGGCGTCACGGAGGACGGTCGTGCGATCGGCTATGTACTCCCTGACCATCCTTTTACAGTGCTCCCGCCGACTCAGCCGTGACTGGGGAGTGGTGACACAGTCTTGCTGGGGAGCCATAAAGCTGTCAAGGGCCTTAAAGAGTGTTGCCCTGCCAGTGCTGTACATGCTGCCTGATCTCCGCGCCTCCCCTGCTACCTGGCCCTCGGAACTGTGCCTTCGGCCACTAGCGCTGTCGTATGGGAATTTCACCATCAGTTTGTCCGCCAGGGTCCTGTGGTATAGCAACACTCTCGAACCCCTTTCCTCTTCGGGTATGAGAGTGGAAAGGTTCTCCTTATACCGTGGGTCAAGCAGTGTGTACACCCAGTAATCCGTAGTGGCCAGAATGCGTGTAACGCGAGGGTCACGAGAAAGGCATCCTAACATGAAGTCAGCCATGTGTGCCAGGGTACCTGTATGCAACACATGGCTGTCCTCACTAGGAAGATCACTTTCAGGATCCTTCTCCTCCTCCTCCTCCTCCTCCTCCTCAGGCCATACACGCTGAAAGGATGACAGGCCAGCAGCATGTGTACCCTCACCAGTGGGCCAAGCTGTCTCTTCCCCCTCCTCCTCATCTTCCTCCTCCTCACCGCGCTGAGATATAGACAGGAGGGTGCTCTGACTATCCAGCGACATACTGTCTTCCCCCGGCTCTGTTTCCGAGCGCAAAGCGTCTACCTTTATGCTTTGCAGGGAACTTCTCAAGAGGCATAGCAGAGGAATGGTGACGCTAATGATTGCAGCATCGCCGCTCACCACCTGGGTAGACTCCTCAAACTTTCCAAGGACCTGGCAGATGTCTGCCAACCAGGCCCACTCTTCTGAAAAGAATTGAGGAGGCTGACTCCCACTGCGCCGCCCATGTTGGAGTTGGTATTCCACTATAGCTCTACGCTGCTCATAGAGCCTGGCCAACATGTGGAGCGTAGAGTTCCACCGTGTGGGCACGTCGCACAGCAGTCGGTGCACTGGCAGATTAAACCGATGTTGCAGGGTGCGCAGGGTGGCAGCGTCCATGTGGGACTTGCAGAAATGTGCGCAGAGCCGGCGCACCTTTCCGAGCAGGTCTGACAAGCGTGAATAGCTTTTCAGAAAGCGCTGAACCACCAAATTAAAGACGTGGGCCTGGCATGGCACGTGCGTGAGGCTGCCGAGCTGCAGAGCCACCACCAGGTTACGGCCGTTGTCACACACGACCATGCCCGGTTGGAGGCTCAGCGGCGCAAGCCAGCGGTCGGTCTGCTCTGTCAGACCCTGCAGCAGTTCGTGGGCCTCTTCTCTCCTAAGCTGAGTAGTTTCAGCACGGCCTGCTGACGCTTGCCCACCGCTGTGCTGCCACGCCGCGCGACACCGACTGCTGGCGACGTGCTGCTGCTGCTGACACATCTTGATTGCGAGACAGAGGTTGCGTTGGAGGAGGAGGAGGAGGAGGGTGCTTTAGTGGAGGAAGCATACACCGCCGCAGATACCAGCACCGAGCTGGGGCCCGCAATTCTGGGGGTGGGTAGGACGTGAGCGGTCCCAGGCTCTGACTCTGTCCCAGCCTCCACTAAATTCACCCAATGTGCCATCAGGGAGATATAGTGGCCCTGCCCGCCTGTGCTTGTCCACGTGTCCGTTGTTAAGTGGACCTTGGCAGTAACCGCGTTGGTGAGGGCGCGTACAATGTTGCGGGAGACGTGGTCGTGCAGGGCTGGGACGGCACATCGGGAAAAATAGTGGCGACTGGGAACTGAGTAGCGTGGGGCCGCCGCCGCCATCATACTTTTGAAGGACTCCGTTTCCACAACCCTATACGGCAGCATCTCCAGGCTGATAAATTTGGCTATGTGCACGTTTAACGCTTGAGCGTGCGGGTGCGTGGCGGCGTACTTGCGCTTGCGCTCAAACACTTGCGCTAGCGACGGCTGGACGCTGCGCTGACAGACATTGCTGGATGGGGCCGAGGACAGCGGAGGTGAGGGTGTGGGTGCAGGCCAGGAGACGGTAGTGCCTGTGTCCTCAGAGCGGGGTTGGATCTCAGTGGCAGGTTGGGGCACAGGGGGAGAGGCAGCGGTGCAAACCGGAGGCGGTGAACGGCCTTCGTCCCACCTTGTGGGGTGCTTGGCCATCATATGTCTGCGCATGCTGGTGGTGGTGAGGCTGGTGGTGGTGGCTCCCCGGCTGATCTTGGCGCAACAAAGGTTGCACACCACTGTTCGTCAGTCGTCTGCACTCTAAGTGAAAAACTGCCAGACCTTTGAGCACCTTGGCCTCTGCAGGGTGGCATGGCGCGAGGGGGCGCTTTGGGAAACAGTTGGTGGATTATTCGGTCTGGCCCTGCCTCTACCCCTGGACACCGCACTGCCTCTTGCAACCTGCCCTGCTGCTGCCCTTGCCCCCCCCTCTGAAGACCTGTCCTCAGTAGGCGTAGCAAACCAGGTGGGGTCAGTCACCTCATTGTCCTGCTGCTCTTCCTCTTAATCCTCTGTGCGCTCCTCCCTCTGACTTACTGCCCTTACTACTACCTCACTCATAGACAACTGTGTCTCATCGTCATCGGCCTCCTCACCCACTGAAAGGTCTTGAGACAGTTGCCGGAAGTCCCCAGCCTCATCCCCCGGACCCCGGGAACTTTCCAATGGTTGGGCATCAGTCACGATAAACTCCTCTGGTGGGAGAGGAACTACTGCTGCCCAATCTGAGCAGGGGCCCGAGAACAGTTCCTGGGAGTCTTCCCGCTCCTCAGAATGTCTCATTTTCATGGAGTGAGGAGGCTGGGAGGAAGGAGGAGAAGCAGCCAGAGGATTCTGAGTTGCAGCAGTGGACGGCGCAGAACTGTGGGTGGACGATAGATTGCTGGAAGCACTTTCTGCCATCCACGACAGGACCTGCTCACACTGCTCATTTTCTAATAAAGGTCTACCGCGTGGACCCATTAATTGTGCGATGAATGTGGGGACGCCAGAAACGTGCCTCTTTCCTAATCCCGCAGCAGTCGGCTGCGATACAGCTGGATCAGGAGCTCGGCCTGTGCCTACACCCTGACTTGGGCCTCCACGTCCTCGGCCGCGTCCACGTCCTCTAGGCCTACCCCTACCCCTCAGCATGCTGTATTACCAGTAATGCTGAAACAGTACGCTGTAATTAAATGTGCCGCTTATTGGCCTGTGGTTGGAGGCTGACTTCGCTTACGGAACGCCAGGAAATTATTTGGCGCAAGCCTGCTGTAACACTTAGCTGGCTGCGTATGATTTTGTAGAACTACTACACCCAGCACAGACAGACCCAGAACACTGAGCACAGTGACAGGCAGGCCAAATAGATTTTTTGCCCAATATTTTTTAGAAAGGGCCCACTGCCTATATTCAATCAATAATATGTCTTCTGTCCCTGCCTCCACACTTCTGTCCCTGGACTATGTCACAGAACTGCAGAGTGTTGCACTGTTAACTGCAACACAGCGGTGATTTCAGAGCCCAGACAGAGCCAGGAAATTATTTGGCGCAAGCCTGCTGTAACACTTAGGTGGCTGCGTATGATTTTGTAGAACTACTACACCAAGCACAGACAGACCCAGAACACTGAGCACAGTGACAGGCAGGCCAAATAGATTTTTTGCCCAATATTTTTTAGAAAAGGCCCACTGCCTATATTCAATCAATAATATGTCTTCTGTCCCTGCCTCCACACTTCTGTCCCTGGAGTATTACTGCAGGGTGCAATGCTCTGCACGGCCAATATACCAAAAAAAAAAAATGTGCAACACTGCAAAAAGCAGCCTCCACAGTACTGCACACAGTTAGATGTGCCCTTAGAAGGACCGTTGGGGTTCTTGAAGCCTAAAATACTCCTAACGCTCTCCCTGCCTAAGCACTTCTGTCCCTGGAGAATTACTGCAGGGCGCAATGCTCTGCACGGCCGATATACCAAAAAAAAAAAAATGTGCAACACTGCAAAAAGCAGCCTCCACAGTACTGCACACGGTTAGATGTGGCCCTAAGAAGGACCGTTGGGGTTCTTGAAGCCTACAATAACTCCTAACACTCTCCCTATAGCAGCTCCAACACGATACCACTGTCCCTCAGCTATCTCACAACGCATCTGTGGCGAGCAGCGGGAGGGGCCGATTTTTATACTCGGGTGACACCTGATCTCGCCAGCCACTCACTGCAGGGGGGTGGTATAGGGCTTGAACTTCACAGGGGGAAGTTGTAATGCCTTCCTTGTCTTTCAATTGGCCAGAAAAGCGCGCTAACGTCTCAGAGATGAAAGTGAAAGTAACCCGAACATCGCGTGGTACTCGTTACGAGTAACGAGCATCTCGAACACGCTAATACTCGAACGAGTATCAAGCTCGGACGAGTACGTTCGCTCATCTCTAATAATAAATGCAAAATGAAGTTAACTTACTTGGTAGAGGAGTCCACTGTGGGGTGGGACTCTTCCGAAATCCAGAATAGCCTGTAGTAAATCCAAGTAGATGGTGCAGAAATCCAATTTTCTTCTGATTCAGTTGAGCTTATAAAGCACAATACTCACAAAGGCTAATAAATATGCAGGTGGAGGTGAAGCCAAGGAATCGGCAAAGACCATGCCACGATCTTTTCGCACACTGCGGTGACGGAAAAAAATAGCATATATATATATATATATATATATATATATATATATATACATATATATATGACTCCATTCAAACTGAAGTGGTTCATATTTATTCAACGCACAAATCTCACACGATTTTCTCGGCCGCGTGAAAGCGGCTTAACAGCCATGACTAATTATACTGTTTTTTATTACTATTATTGCTTTAACCAAATGATATGTATGTATACAGTAACCTTTGCAATTAACAAGCAACATTTCTACGTCCTACATACTTTATATACTATAGTTTTATTACACCTAAGGCCGAGCTCAAACGACCATGTTGGTATAGCGTATTGCGTGCACGGGTTTTGCGCGTGGAATATGCTGTACCGATGTCCCATAGTCATCTCACACAAATTGCACAAAATACACGCACAAGAAAAATCACAGCATGTTCTATCTTGGCGCATTATCCCCATGCATACACGCTAAGATAGTACATGGCGATGGGCGGCACGCACCAAGTACACAATGTCACGGTTTTAGGAGTATGATCTCTATGTATATATAATGTGATCAAGATACTAGTTTATGAATTGCATATGGAATATTATCTCATTTTATGAGGTTATTGGTGGCTCCATCCCTTTATAGTCCTAGGGTATACATGTGGTATCAGCTTTATCTTATCTATGCCTGAGGAAGACCCATTCTGGAGTAGAAACAATTAGCTTTTTGTTCTTTGTAAATAATAAAGACATTTTTAATGCTGGAATTGTGTCTAGTATTTTATTAGCTTAAAGCTCAGAAGCAGTAGAACCTGGTTGTTTTACTCTTGAGTATTGTACCCGGTCTTGAGGCCAAGGAAAGGCTTTCCAAGTGAACCCGGAAAGGCTTGTAACCGCATTCCGTATTTGGTCAATAAGGTCTACTATTGTTGATTTCGAAGTTCTTCTGAATAGTTGGGCGCATCCTAGCACGAGTTGATCAGGGGAGAGCAATAGCTGTTCTTAGTGTTCATTCATGTGTGATCTAATCTATTACACTAGATAGTGCCCCCTTGTCCTTCCTCCCTTTTGTTCTTTTACCCAAATTCTACAGAGGTGAGAAAGAAATTCCATGTGTAATACAATAGACTGCCTCTCTCTGACTTGTTTTAAGTTTCTACTGACAATACGAAGCACATGAAAACTGTACATGTAACTACAGGTAAAAATATGCCGGTAACCGCAACACTTTTCTATCCGGCTAAAAAGACTGATTGGGACGGAAACCATTTGAAGCTGAGAATAAAGAGGTCTTTATCTCACATATTAAACCATAGGGTTCCAGGCAGATTTCCATCTCTTTGTAATTGTAGTGATCGGACATGAGAATAACATAATACAGGGGATATTCAGGGCAACTTTGGGAGGGTTATTAAGTTATTCTTACCTTTGATCATAACGATTACTATAGGTGCACCATTGGGTCTACTGTCCAACAGTTGACACAAGGTTCAAGTCCCAGAACCATCTCCTTGGGAGGAAGGGTTGATCCCATTATCCTGGGTTGTACCTGTCCAGAGCACCCCAGAATGAAGGCAGGCTGAGATTAATCCCCTATCTAGCTAACCTGAGGGGGCGCTATTTTACCATCCAAACACTCTCCTTTCACAATTTTCGCCATAGAAATCAGAAACCTGAGACGGAACTGGTGCTGGAAGTAAAGCCCAATGTGGAAGTTGTCTAACAGGAAATTGTGCTAAAATATGAAATATTGCAAATCATTGACTGTAAGATAATATTTCTAGAATTGTACAGTCATATGCCAGAATTTTTTTTTACTTAGTCACAAAATTCAAGCTTTACTTGGCCCTCGTTCCTCCGTCAATCTTAGACGATGCATTTAATATGTCAAAAAGCTATTACTCCACTGATCAGAATGGGGACACATACAGAGATTGACTTCTATTCTGTATGATTCACTGGTAGAAGTTCACAAGTCCTGACGAAGCAGTCATAAATCAAGAGCGTTGACTGCAAAGAGCACAACACATCCAGATCACAAGTAATTCTGTGGATACAATTCCCTAAAGGAACCAACAAGAGCTTTTACTTCTTCCAGTCAATACACTTTATAAATGGCTTGCGTCTGTGGAATGAAAAATTTCCAGGTTTATCACCACATTAGTGGATCTCTCCTTACGCCAAGCATGGGATGGCTAGGGTCTGAGAACAAATGGATTTTCTGGTAGATACTGCAGGAGACTAATGTGGGCGAATGTGTCACACTGTAAAATGGAAATTTCTTTTCCAGATATGCACTTTTACAGAGACAATAATACAAGTTTCTACATATCACAACCAAAAATCATATAAAAGCAAAAAGTAATGCTATTGACTATCCTGTGGCATTATATATTTCTGTTCTATACTATACCGTACTGCTGACATTGCTAACATTCTAATCCAGACCCTAATCATTTAATGGCTGAGAAAAGATAGGTCCTGCCCAGGGGCGCAACTTAAGGCTCAGGGGCCCTGATGCAAAAGGTGACCTGCGGCCCCCCCCTCTATCTGTATCTGTACCCGTACCCATACCCAAACCATGCTGCACAGAGGCATAACGTAAAGCTTCTGGGCCCCAATGCAAAACCTGTAACAGGGCCCCCAACTATAATGCTTTGTTCATAGTACTGGGCTCCCTATATGGAGAAGAGAGGCCTTATGGGCCCCCCCAGGCTCCTGGGCCCAGGTGCAACTGCATCCCCTGCACCCTCTATAGTTACGCCCCTGGTCCTGCCCTACCTTCTCTGCATGTAGTATTAACTACGTGCGAGAAAGATCGGGCAGCACCTATTTTCCCGCTTGCAGTTTGAAAAGCCGATGAAGGGGAAGAAATTCACCTTGTGCTGGTGCAACTACATGCAATGCCGGTGAGCATAGCTTAGACTATGCTCGTCTGAAACCGCCCTTAGGTGGTGGAATGTGTATGAGTGCTATCAGTGATTCTGCAACTTACATAAACTACAATGGAGAGAGCTGCATGCATGGTCCCTTTCAGGGGCGTAGCTAAAGGCTCATGGGCCCGGGTGCAACAGTTTATCTTGGGGCCTCCCAACTTCTCTTTTTTTAATATATAATCTCTTTTTTTCTTAAGAAATGCTTAATAAAACATATTAGTCTGAGAAGCATATCCATACAGATTGTTTAAACATACAAGAAGAAACGTACATTTATGATTGAGACACGCAGGTCTCGTAAGAAATACAATCTGTCACAGTTTAAAACGCTTATGAAGATTCTCATAAATATTTTAATTCTATAAGGATTATGTCTCTTAAGCACATCATAAGATAATGGTGGTGTCAATAACCATAAAAACAGTAAGCTATAAACCAATAAAAGGGGGGAAAGGTGAGGGTGGGAGGGTGTGTGTGTGTGTGTGTGGGGGGGGGGGGTAGAGAGTCATCTACGCTGGTTCTTAATAGGTTCTGGCCTGAAGACTTGCTATTTGGTTATTTATGATGTATTTCTTCCATAACTGTATGTGAAATCCTCAATGGAAGAGGGGGATGTGTTTGAGTTTTAAGCGGAAGTTGGATACCAGATTTATATTATTGTGACCTTTGGTTATTTTTTTAAAATCAATCCATGGTGACCAGATCGTTAGAGATTTATTTCTGGTGCCATTCTCCCAGTTTGAGTTCCTCAAAGCGGTATATTTGGTGTATTTTGTTTTCCCATTGGGTTACGGAAGGGGTTTCTTTGTCCTGCCACATTAGAGGGATGAGTAGTTTGGCTGCAGATATTAGTATTGTTGTCAGGGAATTTTTTCTTGGTGTAAAGTTTTTAGATGGTTGCCATAGTAATACCTGCTCTGGTGCCAATTTTAATGAGGTTGAGCAGATTTTGTTGATTTGGGAAAATATTTGTTTCCAATATGGAACTATCCCTGGGCAATTCCACCAAATATGGAGGAGGGTATCCCCTCGGTGGCCGCATCTCCAACAGCTATCAGAGGGTGTTACATTGAGTTTGAATAGTTGATGGGGAGTTTTGTACCATCTCGTATTAAGCTTAAAAAAAATTTCTTGAATGCGGACGCATCTTGAGAAACCGTGAGAGTTGTTTAGGATTTTGTCCGTATTTTCCTTAGACAAGGTGATATTTAATTCTTTTTCCCATTCCCTTAAGAACCACGGCTTGTGTGGGGCCGAATCTAGGAGCACTCCCTTATGAAGCTTAGAGATTAGTTTTTTATAAGGTTTGGGGAAAGATAGATAGTTTTCAAACCATAGTGGGTCTCTTAGTGCATTACGGTAGAGATCGTGAAATTTTGTGAGAAATCTATAACGATTTAATGCTTCCAAGAAATTGGGTTTGTAATTTGGAGTGAGGTACAATTTGTTCTAATTTAGTAATTTTAGGGCCTTTGAGGATTTCATATACTGTCATAGACATTCTGTTCCTTTCACCAACTCTCCTTGTCTTAGTGATGGAGACCCTTCTCCAAACAATCAGACAGACACCTGACATAAAAAAACCTAAAAATAGGAGATATCATACATACAACTTCAGCATTCGCAGATGACCTTCTAATAATAATAACTAACCCAAAGAGAGTTTTCCCTGCAATCCTAGATATTTTCAATACCTTCGGTAAAATATCTAACTTTAAATAATAAATCTGAAGCATTAAATGTTAGTGTTCCCCCCCAAAGCATACACATAGTGAAACATCTCTCACCATTCGCCTGGCCCACGTCTGGGATCAAATATCTAGGCATCACATTATGTGCAGACCCACCTCGCTTATGAAGGCCTTAGTCACACGGGCGCATCGGCACCCGTACACCAGCGCCGATGCGCCCGTCTGACTGTCAGTGAGAAGACGGACGTACCTGCAGACGGCCGTCTCTCTGAAGCGCTGGAGGAAAGAACACATGACCGGCAATGGAGCCGGTCACATGTTCTTTCCTCCAGCGCTGCAGAGAGACGGCCGTCTTCTCACTGACAGTCAGACGGGCGCATCGGCGCCGGTGTACGGGTGCCGATGCGCCCGTGTGACTAAGGCCGCAATCATAATTTCACACCACCACTTAAGAAGATTCAAGACCAAATAAAACACCTGAACGTTCCCTTCATCTCCGGGATGGGTAGGAAAAATCTAGTAGCAACATACATTATGCCAACTATCCTCTACACACTACAAACTGTCCCGATCCCTATCGCCAAAACATTCTTCAACAAATTACGTCAACTCTTCAGTGCATATATCTGGAACAACCGCTAACCACTATCCTGCTAACTTGATGATCGTAGGGCGGGTCTGCTGAGACTCCTGGCAATCTGCAGTGAGGAGGAAACTGAATGAAGCACTGGTCATGCAAACACACCAGCGCTCCACTCCTTTTTTGAGGCGAATGCCAAGATACCCTAGTGGTAACCACTTGGGTATTTTCTTTAGGCCCATTGAAAAGAATGGAGGTCTGACTGTGGAAATGCGGCCAGGGCGCCATTCAGAGAGACATCACTGGGACACAAGATTCCCAGTCTTGAAATTGGTGGGGGTCTTAGTGGTGAGATCCACTGATCAGCAAGTCATCCCAAATCATGCAATAGGGGATAACTTGAAATACTGGTACAACCTTGACATTTCATTTGCCAGTATAAAGCTGGCCATACATTTAAGGTATCGGTTGGCTTCAGTGCAGCCGATCAATTGTTCGTGGGATCATTTATACCAACAATCCCATCAACTACACTGTATATGACAACGGATGATAAGTAAATCAGTTTTAAAAGAAACTGGTCAATCATGCCATACACCTCTAGTTTTTGGCCACATTTAGACAAGAATTTCCAAAAAGATGGATCACATCTTTCGTAGACTATAGTCTGCCATCGGTCATCACATAGTTTGTAAAGCTGAAGGAAGACAATGTCCATCTAGTCCAGCCTGTTTTATCCTCCTGTGTTGTTGATCCAGAGGAAGGCAAAAAAAAAAACCCAATAGCAGAAGCCAATTAGCCCTTTTGGAGGGAAAATTCCTTCTGACTCCCTAATGGCAATTAGACTGTTCCCTGGATCAACCCCTAATAGTTCCTACCTGTCTGTATACCCGGATTAACAATTAACATAAGATTTATATCCTGTAATATTCTTCCGCTCCAGAAAGATATCAAGTCCCCTTTTAAACTCCTCTATGGATTTTTCCATCACCACATCCTCAGGCAGAGAGTTCCACAGCCTAACTGCTCTTACAGTAAAGAACCCCTTTCTGTGTTGGTGATGAAACCTGCTTTCTTCTAGACATAGAGGATGCCCTCTTGTTACCGTCGCAGTCCTGGGTATAAACAGATCATGGGAGAGATCCTTGTATCGTCCCCTCATGTATTTATACATAATTATTTGATCACCCCTTAGACGTCTTTTTTCTAGAGTAAATAATCCCAACTTTGATAGCCCCTCTGGGTATTCCAGTCCCGTCATTCCATGTATTAGTTTAGTTGCCCTTCTTTGAACCCCCTCCAGTACTGTAACATCTTTCCTGAGCACCGGTGACCAGAACTGTGCGCAGTATTCCATGTGAGGCCTAACAAGTGCCTTATATAGTGGGAGGATAATGTTCTCGTCCCTCGCCCCTATACCTCTTTTAATGCACCCCAAGACTCTATTACCTTTTGCAGCAGCTGACTGGCATTGGTTACTCCAGTTTAGTCTACAATGCACTAGTACCCCCAGGTCTTTTTCCATATTACTTTTCCCTAGCAGTACCCCATTTAGTGTATATTGGTGACGTCCGTTTCTCCTGCCCATGTGCATTATCTTACATTTTTCAACATTGAACTTCATTTGCCATTTTTCTGCCCCAGCTTATCTAGGTCTAGGTATCACAAACGATAATTTGTATTTATTTTTCATCCATTGGTCATGTGAAATGGCCAACATTGTCTTTTTTTGGATGAACATTTTAACTTGTGTATGGCCATCTTTAATCTTAAGTACATCAGGATAGTCCAGAACTTATTTTCTATCTTTGTAAATTTAAAAGACCCCTGCTGACCACACCCCCTTCTTTAAACCCTGCCCACTTTTCTTGCCACTTTTCTAAAGTGGCGAGAGGAGAGCTATGCAAGACATTATAGCATAAACATTGTATGCACCATAGTTTGAGACTTTTCTATCCCATAAAAGTAGTCACTCACTTGAAAAATTTCCCTACTATAACTTCAACTAGCACTGCACGTATATATATGTTGTCTGACTGATCGGTAACTAGCTCATACAGATTTATTTATGTGTCCCTTGCCAATACAAAGGGCCCGGTAGCAGGAATAATGTAGCATTATGTGCCTATTTTGTTCCTCCTCTCATTCTATTTAGATTGTTATGGGCTGAGACCTCTTTCCTTTTGTCTTGTTGCTTCTTGTTGTTCCTTTAGTTTTATTGTTTCATTTGTTTTGTTTACTTGCCTTTTTAAAATAAATTCTTATTGATGGTTTTTGTAACAAAGAAAGAGGAGGGATTAGAGAAAGGAATGGAAGGGAGGGAACAGAAGCAATAGTAACAAAAGAAAACAAAGAAGTACAGTCTTTTCTGCTGTACAATAGATTTATTTGAATTAGTTACCTGAAACGTCAAATTCGAAGAACATACAGATAAACACATGAATATATATAGGATTTTACATCAGTACAACTACATTTCATGTTCCCCAAATTTTGAATATGTGTATAAGAATGAGGATAAGGAGTCACATGGTCACATGGGTGGTCGATTATGGCTAATTGTGTTGTATTTTCATTTGTTTGTTACTTTCTTAGTTGTATGGTAGGACACTACCTTGTAAGTCAATGTTCAGCCGCTTAGGTTGGGTTCCCACTGATGTTCTGGATGCCATGACTGACCCCATATATAGCTATGGAATCAGTTCTAGCATCAGTTTCCTTCTGGCATTTCATTACAATGCTGGAGTCAGAAAAAAAGTGGGACTGTTGGGTTTATGAGAACCCAGCTATAAATGGGCTAATCACAGTAAAATGCTCTTCAGAAAGCTAGGCTGGACATAGGTGAGGATGCAGAGACCATTGTCTGGGGGCATAGCTTTAAAGGGTTCAGAGGAAAGTAGTAGTCATTACCAGCCCTAGAGCCTTAGGGGGCCCAGAAGACCCAACTGCCACATAAGCAGACACCAGTATCGTAAATCACACATGGTAGGTACACCGCCATTTTACATGTTTTATATTAGGGCCCAAGAACTATTTATGCCTCTGTCGTTGTCCTTCCTTCCTTCTGGAAACTTTGATTTCTTACATTTTTCTTAAAGAGAATCTGTTTCCTAGTTTAAACAGAGGAAGTTTAGAAGACAATGATGGAATCTCAGAAAGAAATAAGTAATTTATGGTGTAATGAGTTTTAAACATTTGACTGATAGCATTTCCTTACAGCCTCTCCATCTATAGGGCAGGTTGCCGTTTTACTTTTTCCACAAAGGTTTTCTCATAGATAAAATCATTCTAGTTGACAATTCCGGGAAACAGTTGCAGTTTCGGCGTCATTGTATCTCTTTCCAGTTTCCGTAAGTACTATATGTTTAATAATTCATGCAGTTAATGAGTGTAAATAATACTGCTGCTTAGAGACACCGGTTACATCTTCCACAGAGGTACAGCTCAATGTGATATTTTTCTGTTCGAATTTCTTAAGAGGATTCGAGGGGGTTTTGGAATTTGTAAATAAAGTAAAATTACAAATTTATGTAACATAAAGGGCTTCACACATAAAACTGATGTGTCCGATCATATCACTTCTAGAATTTTCGAACCTCAAGATCTAACTGCATTGGTTGCTATAACTTTTTGTTAGAACATCTTTTGGCTTTTTATGACCAACGAAAGAAGTTTGTCTTTTTTTTTTTTAACTTATTCTTATGACAACGGCTCCTGTGCATATGTCCTATTTGGGCATGCGGATGTCAAAAAGTGGAGATCCCTAGTTAGAACCAGGGCCATCTTGACCATCTGAACCAGGACCCCTGACAGCTCTACAGGACACGGATGTAGTTGAAAAGTATTCTGTAGCATAAAAAATAATAAACCAACATATACTCACCTCCTGCGTGCCCATGTAACTCCAGCCCCGTGGTCTCCACTCACTTCTGGGTCCTGTAGTCACATGCCCATTTAAGTAGATGACTGCTGGCCCCACTTAAAACGATGGGCGATATCACAAAAAGATAGAACATAATGTGATTTTTTCCCCTTGCGTAGCATCACAACGCAGTACCATGCAGGAAAACATTGCAAATGTGAATGCATCCATTCAAAAGAATTGGTTTCATATCTGTGCAAGATTTGTGCGTCTCGCAACGCAGAAATCTTGCCCGATTTTCACACCAATGTAAAGCCCCCTAAGGAGAACATTGTAGCCAGGAATTTTTTGAATGGGCATTTGGTAATATTTGCATGTAATTGCGCTGTGGGCCTCCAAAATTAACTTTACTGGTGGACCCTAGGCAAACAAATCTGAGACTGTGCAGGGGAGCCCACATGACACTTATTACCCAATAGGGTCCTAAAACGGCCCTGCCAAAACCATCTTCCATGAGCTAGACCCTCTATAATGAAGATTCCCAATCTAGTGACTTAACATTACATGAATGGCACCTACAAAACAAATATAGGGTAAGTTTTCCCAGATGTTTTACCATGATCCTTAGAGGTAGAGGTCAGCTCATGGCACTCAGATGATTCTTTAACATGGCCACTTTGGAGATATGAAATCTGGTAACAACTGTGTAAATATTAGGGTTTCTTATGTCAAGCGTGGTCTACCCAAAATTGTCTCTGTATATGAATGAAGAAATTAAATACATTGAGGGTCAGAGCACAGCAAAAAATATCTTACACAGATGATATGCATTGATGCTGGTGAGAAATCTTGAATTAACATATATGAAAACAGCCAGGATTAGACTGGCCCACAAAAAGACCCAAGATGTGAAACAATAATGGGTGTCTAAAGTCCAGTAGAAGACAATTCCATTTGAAGGTGACTTTGAAGCCAATCACTTGTCACTTGGGTCTATTTCTTATAGGATGATTCCCAAATGGTCTGTTAGACCAATAAGTTGATGTGCATATATTTTGTAGAGATGGAAAGTAGGCCCTCAAAATCATCTCCTCTGGTGCGCTGAAGCTATAGAACCCTTTTAATCTCTTAAGAACCGGAGTGTTTCAACGATAAAGGGCCAGACACTTTTTAGCGATTTTAAGCATGCATGTGGTGGTTTTATGGTCCTATTTTTTCTTGAGCTACCATAATTATATTTTCTGCATTTTTTTTAATGACATATAAGGCTATTTTTATTACCATTTTTGGTAATAAAGAGATTGTTTTTCAGCTTTTTTGTTTTATTAGGGGTATTGTGTACAAAAAGTAAAAAAATATATATATTTATTAGTAAAATTAGTATATTTATGCTAAATTAAAGTGCAGAAATGGGTTCCCCATCTTATTTTGGGCATTTTGATATATAATTTGTATAGCCTTGAATTAAAGGACAAATATAGTGATGGCTCCGGTTGGCATTGGTGATGGGTTATTTTCCTATTTAATTTCCCAGATTGTCCCGATGTTCGCTAAAATGTTTGGAAGAAAGGTTGTAAAGGCAAATGTTGTACATGGATCCCAGAGTTTGAACTTCAGTATGGCATGATGTTGACCTACTGGAGACACACATTTGCTTGCGATTATCGCCTCCACGTTGTTGAGCCAAGGGTTCAGCTTTAACTATTCACCGTCCATGGCTTGGTCTTCCATGTTTTGGGGACATGGCAACAGTCAAACTGGTAAGCACTATTCTTTATATCCACTTGATATGAACAACGCTTAGCACTGCTTGACTCTCCTTGCAGCACTGTTAGCTGAAGTACAACAGCGCTGCTGGACTTAACATAGGGACTTTGACCTTGCCTGACAGGTCACTCAATGTATCAAACTGAAATTTGATGATTTTATGGTAGTGATGATGTCATAAATCTAATGACACCACAATCATCCACCAAAGGTCACGCAAAGGGGTCAAAGCCTGTAGGCTTGTTTATATTACATTTGAATTTTATTCTTAAGCATTTTTTAACATCTATGTCCCGCATGACATCTTATAGGTCCTCTCGGGGAACATTCATAATGTCATTTTTTCTTCCTTATATCAGTTTTCAACTGTAACAGGGGCATCCATGGAAGCAGTATCCACAGGAGCCCCAGTTACAGGGAAGAACATCCCACTATGGTGACAATAGTCACCGGTAGAGTTGGGCTGGGGTCTCCTAAGATGTAGTAGTTCTTCCATTCCGGGTGAAAGCTTTAAACCTACACCTTATATTTACTATATCCTGAAAGCCCAGAACCAAGGCCAGTATATTTACGGCACTTGTTCTCTATCAGGTCAAGCTATATA
Organism: Eleutherodactylus coqui; assembly: GCF_035609145.1. Classification (NCBI taxonomy): domain Eukaryota; kingdom Metazoa; phylum Chordata; class Amphibia; order Anura; family Eleutherodactylidae; genus Eleutherodactylus; species Eleutherodactylus coqui. The sequence continues at coordinate 69,210,370 of NC_089837.1, read as the reverse complement.
ATGAAACGGAAAACAAGTCATCACATAAAGGGAAAAAAAACCAAAAAGTTAATTTGCTGAAGGTAGCATTATGAAATCCGCCCAGTGTCCTAGCAAGAACATCGGCCCTTCAGCTTCATTTAAGGAATTCTGCATTTGTAAATGAAGTTGTCGCCCCTCCCATTGTGATCAGCTTCACCAACACCAACAAAGCAGGAGAGGTCTAAAGTGCTGGAGGTTCTTTGTTCTAGTGATATAAATTATTAATGTATGCAGTATAATATGTAATTATACATTATGATACATTATTACATTTATTATTTATGCAATCCAAATCATACATATAATAAAGAATTTAATTCAACAGTGAATTAGGTCCCCTAGCGGACCCTGAAGTATCCTGAAATCCGCCTCCTATCTCACCAGAATTTCTCTGTCCATTGCCATGCCTTGTACTGAAGCTCTGCCTGTTCAGATTGGCTACTGTCAATTAGCAGAGGCCCACCAGGAGATCTGATTTCCAACACAGCAAGAATAGAACAATTCTAAACTACTAAAACTAAGCAACCGATAAGGAAAAGAAAATGATCAAGAAGCAGCGGCCCTTAAAGTCACACGTATATAAGTTGAAATCTGCATTAATACTCTATACACATGTTATATAAGAACCATCTTCTATCATTGCAATCACGTGCGTGATACATTCCCTGCTACAGAAAGAATTAGAAATAGGCTGACATGGTATGACACTGACCTTATCGCTTTGTCCACATCGCTGCTTATTTCTTGATCCACCCCAACCCGCTACTCTACTTGACAATTAAGAGCATTGATTCGAGCAACGGGATTGCTCATTGTTGGTAAGGCAGCTCTGTCTTTTCTATGCAAAACCCTTGCATAATTAATAGGCCCCAGCATGTCTAACATACGCCCACCTTGAAGGAAAGGTTTAAAAGTGAAAAGCCTGGAAAAATATCCAGAGGTCAGCTCACCTGCTTGTCAAGTTAAAGTGCAAGCATAGCAAATACCACAGGAGGTTAGTAACTGGTGAAAACAATACACACAACATCCTTTGCCTTTGCAACGTCGCTGCTAAGCGACACACGCAATCCACAGTTGGGACTTTGGCAAAAGTTACCAAGAAAGTTTTACTTTATGACCACGAGACGCTGATTGGCGGGTGTAATTTTTTTTTTTTTAATGGAGGCAAAATCCACTTAAATTCTAATAAAGCCCCTTTAAAAGTATTAGATAATTTAAATCTGTTTATATCCATCTATATCATATAAGAACAACTTTAATTAATTCTTAAGAGTTAAAAAAAAAAAAAAAAAAGGAATTAAGATTTTTGTTTCGGAGGAATGCTAAGCTGGTCTAAACCTCTGAGCTTTGTGTTTTCGCTGTCATTCTAAAGGAGGTGAGGATGGATTAGAATTGTGCTGTAGGTTCTGAACAGAGGACCCCTGTAGGTAGAGCAAGCTTTTCAATCTTCTGATCAACGGAGCTGAAAGAAAAATGCACAAGGGCTGTGTTCCCACGTTCTTTGACAGTTTCCTGCTGCAGATAGCGTCCCTTTAAAGCCCCCTTATGCTCTCATTATCTAGGAGGGGGAAATAATGAATAATTTGCCTCCTACACTCTTTCATATGCATGGTCATATATTATTGGCCTTTCCTATAACCGTAATCAAGTTCACAGTAATAAACTGATTTCGACTGAGCTTCCTTGGGAAGCAATTATATTCCTTCAAGACAATGATTATCAAAAAAAAAGGCCTGGAGTTGTAAGGACCAAATCAAGCCATCTCCATTCACTTTCCATTTAGCACGGTCAAAGGAAGCCATATATGACTACAGCAGCATTGTAACCTTTTACAATCACTATTGGAGAATTATTAACCCAAAAATCTAAAAAAAAAAAAATATACATAGGCTAAGAAGAGAGAAAACTATTTAGAAGTATAATTACTAAAACTTGATGTTCTATAGCACAGCGGGAGGCTTCCTGAAGAAGAGCATGGACTATGTGAAGACAAAAGTAATGTATGTAGTATAATATAAGAAAAGTACAAGAGCATAAACATGACACAAAGCAACATTAGCTCAATAGGTAATCGTTTAATTACGTCTTGGAAAGAAATAAAATTACAGCTGAACCAGCGGCATATTTCTCAATGCAGCATTATATGTGTTTATGCTTTTATTAATAGAACATCAAGGCGATGTGCAAACATGGAAACATGTTCTAATTACTAAGTTTGTTTTTAACGTTTAATAAAAGTTAAAAAGGAAATTTGGGAAAATTATTTTTTTTTTACATTTTTTTTCACAGCTGTTACTTAATGTTTAGCACAATTTATATTTTCAAGCTTTTGGTAAAAATAATATGCTTAGTATTCATAAAATTCCGAATTATTTGTGGATTAGTTAGCATTTCTTTAGTAGTACTTTTATATCACATCCAGTACTGCAGTTTAAAAATTCTTTGTCTCTAGCACCATGCTTTAATAATAATAATCTTTATTTGTATAGCGCCAACATATTCCGCAGCGCTTACATAGACAGGGGGGATACAGAAAGACAAAAATACAAACATTACAGAACCACGGTTACATAGTAATTAGAGATGAGCGAGCGTAGTCGTTAAGGCAAATTACTCGAGCGAGTATCGCGATTTTCGAGTACATGCCTGCTTGTCCGAAAAGATTTGGGGGCCGGCCGGGGTGAGCGGTGAGTTGCGGGAGTGAGCAGGGGGGAGAGAGAAAGATCTCCCCCCCCCCCCCCCCCCCCGTTCAACCCCGCTCTCCCCTGCCGGCCCCCGAATCTTTTTGGGCAAGCAGGCATGTACTCGAAAATGGCGATACTCGCTCGAGCAATTTGCCTTAGCGAGTACGCTCGATCATCTCTACTAATAATCTGTAGAGTTGAGCGAACGTACTCTGCTGAGCTTGATACTCGTTCGAGTATTAGCATACTCGATGGTGCTCGCTACTCGAGCGAGCATTACGTCGTGTTCCACCCCACCCCAGTTTTGCCCCTCCCCGCTGTGCACGTCAACGGTAGTTTGTGGCTGGTTTGGGGGAGAGAGAAAGAGAGAACAGAAAGAAAAAAAAAAGGAGGGCAACCGGCGGGTCCCATACAAAAATGCTCGAGTCTCCCATTGAAGTCAATGGGGTTCAGTACTCGAATAGAGCTCTCGAATTTTACAAAAAGCTTTATTCAAATAACGAGGACCCGAGCATTTGGGTACTCACTCCTCTCTAGTAATCAGTTGATGGATACCATAGGGGTGAGGGTCCTGCTCTAACGAGCTTACATACTACAAGTAATGGGGTGATACAGAAGGTAAAGAGCTGGAAATGTACATGGTATGGGGAGGTGGAGTATGAGGGAGGCTATACACATCTTTATTTTTGAATGAGTCAAAATGGGAAACATCATAAGTTCTGTTTCAATTTTTTTAATTGCAAAAATAACATCTTTTTGTTTAGGCTAATTGATGTTATTTGCTATCAGAAAAAAATCCCATTGAGGGCTCCTTCACACGGACGCTGCGATTTTTGGCCGCTTGCGTCGTGACCGCATCGCGGTCGAAAATCACATGATCGAGAGGCAGCCATGACTAAGTCGTGGCTGCAACTCCCGTTTTAATGCCCAGTCAGACTATGTCAGCTGGCTGTATTGAGCCAGGCTGAAGGAATTGCCAAGCTGCGCACCCGGCCGTGTGATGCCTAAGAGAGTGAAGCATGACATTGAGATTCAGAAAACACCAAAGAAATACTCCACTCAAGAATGGGAGTGGGAGGAAGTTTAGCAACTTCCAACGCTGGGAAAAGACAGCTTCCACTATCGAAGCAGTAGAAGTTATTTGGAGGATTTATGCGGACCGAAGGTTTTCCAGGCTGGGACGTATATATGCCGCAGCCGCTCATGTGAATGGGCGAGAATTTTGGCCTTGACTTGATCGTGGCTATTCTTCTTTCACGTGATTTTCGGACGTGATATGACCAGCGTGAAAACGCATTGCTCATTTGAATGAGTCCTAAGGCCGGTCTCACTGTCCGGATGTGAATTGCGGATTCCACTCTCGCCGTCTGCGCAGATGATCTGCGGTTAAAACCGAGCATTGAAAGGTATATACTTTCGATTTTCCCTTCACACTTGTGGATATGAATTGCATATTCCGCGAGTGGAAGAAAAATCACAGCATGATCTATTTTGCCACGGAAGTCAATGGAGGCATCTGAGCCGCAGCCCTTACGCAATTAACATTGCATATGGGCTGCAGTTACCCTCCTCATCACTAAGCAACGGCATGGGAAATACAGCAAAAAAGAAAAACCCTGTACTGCACATGACCGCCTGCGAGCCTCCGCGGTCATCCACAAAATAGTACTTGCAGAACGCAGGGTCACAGCCGGAATCCGCTGCACGCCTACCGCATGCGGAATCATCCTAAAGTCAGGCTCAGATGGCCGTATTTCGCTGCATGCCACCCACGGGAGACACTCACGTGACATACAGCAAGTGTGCAACGTCATAACGTACTCGCTGCGCGCTGCCAATTACGTGCACTATCTTGGCGTGTGTGTGCGCATAATGCACGCCAAAATAGAACATGCTGCCATTTTTCTGGTGCAGGTTTTTTGCGCGATTAATATTAGCGGCAACATGACCACCTGTGAGAGATTAGTACAGCGTAGTCCACCCGCAACATGCACACAGTATACACTATGCCAACACGGTCATGAGACCGGCTTAAGACGACCATATTTGCATGTGTTTTTGCGCACGTTAAATATACATACACAATAAGCGGAGAATAGAACCCATTGATTACAATGGCTTAGTTCTCAAAAACGGTGTGCGCAAAAGAATTGAACCTGCTATATTTTTCTGCATGTTTGCACACCAAGAGCCCAAAGGAAGGTGCCCGAATACGCACTCATTATGCACGCAAATGCGCAATACGCTGTGCAGTTCTGCGGAAAAAAGAACACATCTGGACCTTATTAGGCTAAATAGCCTGATATACCTCCGAAGGGGGGTGTCGCACATGTGAACTGGCCCTGTATGTGAAAAAGTAAACTACTAAGCGGAGACATGTGCACAAACCTACCTCAGCATTGTTTACTGCGCAAATACGTTGTGCGGAAGAATGCGCAATTGCGCATAAGGTCGCTTGAAGCTGACCTTTAATAAAGAACAGGAATGGGTTCCTCATTTTGTTTCAGACGATTTGATATATAATTTGTATAGTCTTGAATTACAGGGCGCATATGGTGATGCTTTTGGTTGGCGACGGTGGGGGCTCATTATCTTTTTTATATATAATTTTTCAATCTGTAATTTTTTTAAAACTTATTTTTGTAACTATTTTTACCATCTATGTCCCCCATCAAGTCATATAAGACCTCTGGAGGTCATTCACATCCATAGGAGCCCCAGATACAGGGAAAAAGAAAAAACCCTAGTGTGACAGTAGTCACTAACAGAGCTGATCTTAGTCTGCTAGGACACTGCAGCTCTGCTGTGGCAAGGGGCACCCGGCAGTCCTGTGATTAATGAGTCAAATAGCAGAACACTCTCACTTTCTCCCTTTGCTATCAATGAGTGCTATGTAGCCTATATAGGAGAAGGCAGAAGTGGTTAAATACCACTTCTGTCTTCTTCTCCAGGTACTCAGCTGTTTTTAACAGCCAAAGGCCCGAGCTGCTCCTACATTGCAGGAGCTTTAATCCTGTGCTGTATTTTTACTATCAGCCGGGATCAGGGGTGTAGCTAAAGGCTCAAGGGCCCGGGTGCAAAAGTTTATCTTGGGGCCCCCAACTTCTCTTAACCCCTTAATACAGAGGTGTAACTTGAAGCTTCTGGGCCCCAATGCAAAACCTATAACAGGGCACTCAACTATAATGCTTTATTCATAGTACTCAGCTCCCTATATGTAGAAGAGAGGCCTTATGGGCCCCCTAAGGCTCCTGGGCCCAAGTGCAACCTCATTCCCTGCATCCCCTATAGTTACGCCAGTGGCCGGGATTAAAGTCCAGAACCAAGCGCCATAAATTTATGGTACTTAAGGGGTTAAACATTCAGCCCTGAGGATAGATTCATTTTAGGATTACTGTACATGTGGTTACAATGCTTTAGAGAAGTGGACTAGTTACCTCAACACCAACAAATGGACCCAAAGTATCTCTGCATCTGCTTTCCATTATAGTTCTCCCAAAATTGGGAATAGTGAAATGCTAATGATGGAAACTGTGATCACTGTATGAATGTAGAAGCAGTCTGGAAGGTATGACTAGAGGTGTCATTATAAGCATATTACGCAGGAAAGTGCCACAACTGTTTTTGCTTTGCCTTTTAACTGAGGAAAAGTTCACATTTCTCTGCATTCATCCCCCAAATAAGCATATCCTTGGAAATGCAACAAGATTTTATTTCATTGAACTAATTAAAATGCTTGCATACTAGATGTACTAGATATAATTAGGCGGTAATGACTCCTGCCCGGCCATTAAATGCAGAGATAAAGAACAATTGACTTTTACACGTTAATTACTAGCTAACTAACTGGCCAGTCCAAAATCATTAGATAGCACAGACTAATATGTTAATGAAGTGTCTACTAATGGTGCATTGCTGGGCTTTAATTAAAAATGTTAATTTGCTCTCATGTGATGCTATCTGCATATATCTGCTGTCTTGATGAATATTCTGCTTTATTTGGTTCATTTCTCCTTTTCTTTTTCTTTCTAGGGCAGATTCACTCAGGATGTTTTTCTGATATTTGCTGTTGTGCAAGATGTGCAATGTGTACTTTTAACACTTTTTTGTTTTTCATTTTTTTGCTACGATTTTGATTTTTTTTTTGCATGATCCCTTGAAAGGTTGGATATTGACACAGGGTAGCTACCATTCCAGTGTGGAGCATTAGGTCAGTTTCACATCTGTGTTAGAGGTTCCGTCGCAGATCCAGCTGCAAATACTGGAGGAAAATGGCTGCATGCAGAGCTTTTGCTTCCATCCTGAAAGCGGGCAGCGGGGCAGAAAGCGGGCAGACTCCATTATAGTCAATGGGGTCTACCCAGCGCCAGAGGCATAACCTGAAGCTCCCGGGCCCCAATGCAAAACCTGGAACGGGGTCCCCAACTATAATGCTTTATTCATAGTACTGGGCTCCCTGTTTGGAGAAGAGAGGCCTTATGGGCCCCCTGAGGCTCCTGGGCCCGGGTGCAACCACATACCCTGCATCCTCTCTAGTTACACCCCTGCCCGGCGCTGTTTGGTTTTGTCCACAGACGGAACCAATCAGATGCGGGGATTCCCCTTTTCTGTTCCCTGAACGAAACAGGAAATCGGAATCCCCGGCATAGGTATGAAAGCACCCTTATTCCATCACTGGTTTGCATGGCTTTTTCTCACTATACTATTCTATATACATTGAATGTCTATTGTTCCATTACACATAACTGTAGGGATGCTGTGGGCCACCATATAGGCTTCATACACACAGCGTCAGTGTTTAGGCTCTATTCACACCACACTTGGCCATACAGGTGAAAATAAAAGTTCCCAAAAAAGTATATCCAAAAAACTTATCCAACTGTATGTCTGCCATTGCTTATACGTTCCCATAAGCATTTTAGTTTTTTTGCAGTATTGAATAGTGTGGTGGACTATGCTATTCAGTAGTGTTAGCCAACAGTATTCGAACGTTAACCCAACACAAGTTTGGCCCATAGAAACATAGGGTTACAACACAGGATACAAACTTATCCCTCAGTAGCCAATAGCCACTAAGTGTAGCCAATAAATATGATGTGAATAGAGCCCAGCAAGTGGTCCACTACTGCAAATGTGAGACTTTCTTACTGTTGGATTCATGCCTAAGTCTACGGTGTCATGTCAGGTTATGTGTATGGTCCCGTAATCTGGGCAGTATTTTATATCCTGCACATAAAACCAGAACAAATCTAGTATATAAACAGAATTTTATAGGATGCAATTGCAATTTTTCACTATTCAGCAGAAAAAGGATATAATAAAGAAGACGTAGAAGTTTACAAGTCTGTTTATGTGGCCCTGTGTGGGGAAGATGGGACGGATGATGAATTATTACACATATGAATGTTATATTTTATGACATTTCCTATTTTGACCAGAAACCTATTACATTGAACATGTAGTCCTGATAGGAGATGACTTGCTGATTGGTGGGGGTCTCATTGCTAAGACCCCCACCAATCTTGAGAAGGAAAGTGCTCGCCTGTCACTGTGGTGGTCACTCCCCCACCCCTGCAGTGACATCACTCTGAATGGAGGGCTGGCTGCACATGTGCGCTAAGCGCTATATTCACTTCAATGGGGCTGATGGAAATATCCAAGTGTGTGCTGCTCGGCTAACTCGGCAGTCCCATTGAAAATGAATCTACTGTTACAGAGGGTGCACAAAAATATGGAAACACCATACAAAATGCATGCCTTAAGTTGCATAGGATTATAAATCATTTTTCAATAAGACCGCTTTTAAGTGGAGGTAATATGACACAGATGCTGCCGGGCACAAGTGAACATCGGCCTGAGCTACAAGGTTCCATTGGTCAGGGGTTTGAGCCACTCAGCTACTGCTACCAGCTGGCTCCCAAAACCACCTAGAGCAGGGCAAGAGGTGAAGTAAACACAAACTTGGCAGGAAAGCTCTCAGCCAAGCAGGGGTCAAAACAGCAGCTTCATGCTAATGATTAAAATCCCATGCATTGATATTTATGTACATTAATCAATACATGCATGCATGGATCTGCCTTGTATACTTTGGAAATGCTAATAAAAATCTATTGTTTCCATTTCATATGGTGTTTCCATATTTTTGCCCACCCCATGTATATTAATGCTAATTACCAGTTTGTTTAATAAAGCAGATTTTTATTAAAAAAAACAACATAATTGTCCAACTGTCATTCTGAACCCGTGTCACCCCCCCCCCCCCCCGTTACACTATATAAATACTAAAGGAATTGTCTCTTCGAAGCACACCTCACCCACCACACTATAATCTATGTATGTTTCTGCTTTTTCCCATCACTTACGCATACCTCCGAATAGAAATATTAGATTGGTCTTAAATAAGTCATAAGCGGCAGCCTCAGGTAGACGGGGGCTTGTTTTGGAAAGAATGTAACTTTTCTACAAAGTACAAAGTGATCTTCCATAAAATGAAGATACCTTTAGTCTCGTCTCATTCCCATAGGAGTTTATCAGATCGGAATGACAATTGCTGAAACCGGGGCAGATTCCGGACATAAATGTTTCAGATAAATGGAAATAAAGATCCTTTTCAATCTTCTCAAGCCTCCAGCGGAAGAGATGTTATCTGCAATCAATAGGTTGTAAATGAAATAACATTTTTACTGCGGTAATATTGCTGACAACAAGTCTCCCCAACCATAGCTTCATTTATCTTTAGAATTGTTTTAAACATTAACCCCATAAAGTCTATCATAAAAAGCTCGTAAAACTGTATGCAAACATATTATCCGGTGAGAAGGTGTTGGTGCGTTTTAAGGTCACCATGACAAATGATGGATTTATGACTCCCACTATTACTCTTGCTAAAAATGAGTTGGAGAATTTGTTCAGTCCTCAAGGACCCAGTCCCTAATCTGTGAGGTATAGACCCATACTATGCTGCCCGTAGAATTACATGGGCCCACATGGTATGTTCACACGTCACCTATTTCCATACCTTACAAATAGATAAGAAGTGGCGTTTCCCATCGTATGCTGAATTAACCTCTGAAAGACACAGCCTATTTTGGCCCAAAGGGTGCAATGATTTTTTAAGGATTTTCATCTCCACTTTTCAAAAGTGGCTGTGCCTGTAATACCAAGCCTGGCCACTGCAGTGGGAATGGAGCTGTCTGCTTTCTTCAGAAATCAGTATAGTGTAGAAGCACACTAGCCCAATAAACAGGGGACGGCAGAAAAGCAATCTACTACTGATGGCCTATGCTGAGGATTGTCCATCAGTAGTTTACAACTGGACAACCCCTTTAAGAAGCATTAAATCATGTTCCCTTTTGTGTTCCCCTTCTCTATTATTTCATCAGTGTAGCTGTATGAGATCTTATATTTTGCAGGACAGGTTCTAGTTTTCATAGGAAACAATTTCGGGCACATATAAAGTATTAAATAACTTTAATTACGGTAATTTATGTTGGTTGAGGCCATGGGGGAAAAAAAATTGACCATTATTTTTATGGTATTCACTATGTGGTATAAATATTATGTCAATTGTATTCTACGGGTCATTACGGTTATGACAGCACCAAATTTATAGAGATTTTATTATGCCTTACTGTTTTTGCATAATATATTGTCGAGATTTTCGTAAAATTCGAGAGCTCTACTCGAGTAACGAACCCAATTGACTACAATGGGAGACTCAAGCATTTTTGTATGTGGGGGTCCCAAGCTTTTTTTTTTCTTGGTTCGTATTCTCTCTCTCCCCCTGCACACCAGCCCAAAAATTTGCCATTGACAAGCGCGCTGCGTCGCGGCGGGGAGGGCCCAAAACATGTACGTCACAGCGGTGAGAAGCCAAAAACTGCGGCGGGGTCGAACTCGGCTTGATGCTCGTTCGAGTACCGAGCACCATCGAGTACGCTAATACTAGAACGAGCATCAAGCTCGGCAGAGAACGTTCGCTCAACTCTATCTTTTAGAGATATACTCTTTGACTATTTTTTATTCCTCTTTTGGGGAAATTAGATGAAAAGAAAACTGTTATTTTGGCATCTTTTTGTACAGAACTTACTGCAGCAGATAAATAACGTAATATTTTATACTAGGGATTGCATTGGACATGGTGATTCCAGTTATGTGCAGTTTTGTTCTTTTTACTTTCTCAATATTTCAAATCTTATGTAAAAACTTTTAAATGCCGCAGTCTGCACCATCTGCAGCTTTTGCAGGGTTAAAAGGCGTAGAGATGTGATTGGATGAGCAAGTGCTTATTTTTCACTCATTTTTTAGGGGGAAAAAATGCCAGTCAAAGAGCAAATATGCTCTCTGATTGATGTGGGGGTAATAACCTGAACAAAAATGTATTCCCCACTTCATCTAGGAAAGAGGAAGAGACAGAGAATCACAAAACTGTTCTCTGCTGCTTGTTTGTCCCCTCTCCCTCTCTGCTCTGCACAGTGACTGAAAAGTGACAGCTGTAAATTCAGTATACCCGACCCCATTTCAAATGGCTGTAGCCCCAGTTCTGTGGCTTTAAGATGACACCAATAGCATGTTGATAGCAGTGATAGACCCACAGCTGCAGCTGTTTAAATTAGAATGAGCTCAGTGCATCCAAAGTTATAATTGTAGTGTGCTGGATTAGGGTCACTACAGCATTTATGGGGACACTTCATGTTTAAATTTGGTTAATACTTTAAATTTTTAAGTTATGTTTTGTATTTATATTCTGTCTTTCAATTCACCACTGTACCCTGTTTACTGGCAGGTCCCCTATTCTTACTGGGTTTCACATCAGCTAGCAACAGCTTAAGGAAAGTAGTTAGTTGGGTGGCAGTAAGTATGAAAGCCTGTAATTGGAGGATCAGCCCTTCGCATGGGTTGGGTAAGAGGAGTCAGTTAAATAGGTAGAATGGGAGGAGTTGGCAACCAGAGATGAAGAGTAGAGGAAGGAAGATCGGGAGAAAGCCAGTGCGGTGGGGAGGAGGAAAGAAATGTGTGAGTACAAATGCTTATTTATGCTGAAAGTATAGAAAGACAGCAAGAGAGAAAGGGTTTATTAAAGAAGAAGGTAGAAAGAAGAATTTGACAACCAGGAAGACAGAGAAAATGAGAGAGAGAAGTAAAGCTTTATAGACAAAGACAGAGAGAGAGAATCTGGAATGTGAAGCAATAAAGCAACGTGGATCAAGGAGTAGTTCAACTGTAATCATCTACCTTATGCCATCGCAATGCAAATTGTGTAACTGTCATGAAATAAAGATCTCTCTCTCTGCAAATAAAGCATTCCATTGTTTTAATGTTCAACCTGCCTCATTGGAGTCCCTTCTCATCACAGACAACATCTGCACTGAGGTACCACACTACACTCCAGGGAGAAAGGACAATTTCCCCTTTGTGTTTATTTTTCCAATTTTTTCTTATTATTTTTTTCCGGCACAGGTTTCAGCCTATATACGGACTGACATCACGAACCTGACAACTTTACCACCATATACTGCCTGGCTTCACGGGTCGCACCAACTTCCAAAACTAGAACACCATTCCCACTGCAGCGTTTTTTCCCACGGGCTCAGTTTGGGGAGAGGGGAGAGTAGCGGAGCCACTGCCGCTGCCCTTTTATGCCACCCGAACCCCTCCACGGCCTGTAGGGCGCCACATAAAGTCCTTTTTCATGCTGAAGGAACAGAGTTTCTCCTAAACTGTACGGGGGTTAATGTACATAATTCAAAGGCAGATATGAAAGATGGATAGCACAGGGGATGGGTACTATGAGTTTGACCACAACTGTCACAAGAGCCAAATAGTGTTAAGGTGTAGAACTGTGGTTCTATGGTTTTACTTTGGTTTCCATTCATTTTGTTCAAAAACTAACTGAAACACCACAAGATGGGATTGTGCTATAAAAATAGTACATAATTAAAGGGATTGTCTATTCACGTAAAAATATGTCGTCAAGACTTTGGCAGACATTACACTTTATTTGGACTGTAGAATCTGACCCTCGTTGTACTCCTTTGTACCCCAGGGTAACTTGACTCAAAACTGTGGCATTCAGTGGTTGTAGAAACACATCCTGTCTGCTGATCATGTGATGTTTTCCCCCTATTCACCCAGCCCCTTAAAAGGAACAAGACATGCACACCAACTTCCTGCTCTTTTCTACAGCATAGGCAAACTATATACCTCAGCCTCCCAGATTCTAAGAGAAGTTGTGAGAACAACACTTGGACTCGACAAAGCAGAAGGAAAATATAGATTTATATAATGTAAAGGCACTCACCCTGTGCATACGGTCAAACCCTAATCCAAAAGGGGATGACCACTACACCTCAAAGGTGCCCCGAAGCTTTAAATGAATCCCCAGGCGCCACTGACAAAGCACAGCTGCAGGACCAGACACCAGGAGGTTCCCAGGATAAATAATACAGAAGAAAACAGAAAAATAAAAAACAGATCCGTGCTCCCTATACAGTAGAGTTGTGTAAAGTATACACACATAGATCACTTATGTCTGAGAGAGCCTTCTCCATTATGGCCCCCAATAATGTAAAGGAAGCCTTTAGTACAATCCCAATTTAGCACTGTGATCCATAATCCAGGGGTGATAGAATCATAGAATGGTACAGTTGGAAGGGACCTCCAGGGTCATCAGGTCCAACCCCCTGCTCAGTGCAGGATTTACTAAATCATCCCAGACAGATATTTGTCCAGCCTTTGTTTGAACACTTCCATTGAAGAAGAACTCCCCACCTCTCGTGGTAACCTGTTCCACTTATTGATCACCCTCACCGTCAGAAAGTTTTTTCTAATATCTAATTTGTGTCTCCTCCCTTTCAGTTTCATCCCATTGCTTCCAGTCTTTCCTTGTACAAATGAGAATAGGGCTGATCCCTCTGCACTGTGACAACCCTTCAGATATTTGTAGACAGCTATTAAGTCTCCTCTCAGCCTTCCTTTTTGTAAGCTATACATTCCCAGATCCTTTAACCGTTCTTCATAGGACATGATTTGCAGACCGCTCACCATCTTGGTAACTCTTCTCTGAACTTGCTCCAGTTTGTCTATGTCTTTTTTAAAGTGGGGTGCCCAGAACTGGACACAGTATTCCAGATGAGGTCTGACTAAGGAAAAGTAGAGGGGGATAATGACCTCATGTGATCTAGACTCTATGCTTCTCTTAATACATCCCAGAATTGTGTTTGCCTTTTTGGCTGCTGCATCACATTGTTGACTCATGTTCAGTTTATGATCTATTAGTATACCCAAGTCTTTTTCACATGTGCTGCTGCTTAGCTCAATTCCTCCCATTCTGTATGTGCTTTTTTCATTTTTCTTGCCCATATGTAGGACTTTGCATTTCTCCTTGTTAAATACCATTCTGTTAGTCGCTGCCCATTGTGCAAGCTTTTCTAGATCTTTTTGAATACTCTCTCTCTATATATCTCTTCCCTGGTCTTAGCTAATCCTCCTAGCTTTGTGTCATCATCAAATTTGAGTAGATCACTCAGCCAGTTCAGAATCCACCTAACAGTTGCCTTGTCAATCCCATATTTGGTCATTTTTTTCAATAAGCATAGTATGAAATACCTTGTCAAATGCTTTACTAAGGTCAAGATATACTATATCCACCGCATTTTCCTGATCAACCCAGTCAGTGATACTATCATAGAAGGAAATTAGATTAGTCTGGCATGACTTGTTTGTTACAAACCCATGCTGGCTCTGGTTAATTACTCCATTTTTATTCAAGAACTTGCATACATGCTGTTTAATAATTTGTTCAAAGATCTTTCCCGGTCTAGAAGTCAGGCTCACAGGCCTGTGAGCCTGACTACGTATAGTTATTTATTTAAACATAAAGTAAGACAAAACAAAAACAACTAAAACAAAGGAAGCCAATATCATAGCATAGCAGATATATAAATAGTCTGCAAACAAAAACGGGCAGCATGGGCAGTGTGTTTCGGGAGACTAACCCCCTTTTCAAGCGTCTATCTAAGGGGCATGACAAGCAGGGAAGAACATCACATGATTGGCATATGAACATCATAATGCAAGCATTGAATGACGCAGTCTTGGAGTCACATGACTCAGGAGTACAATGTAGCTCACAGGTTTTAGTCAAAATAAAGTGTTATTGGCAATTTACTTTCATAATACTACTAAAACATTGCCTCCAGGGCTGCCAATAATGTTTGCCTAGTAAGCCTGTGGAATGGCTTAATATACTGCCTGTAAAATACAGTATAATGCAATACTGAAGTATTGCAGTATATTGTATAACTGAACAAAATATCACAAGTACTCTATGGGGACAAATATTTTTTCCATTATTAGAAAAAATAAAAAATATTTAAAAAAATGTAAAAACCCTTTTCTAGTCATCACATCAAAAAATATAAAAAGTGGTATTACTGCATCCATAAAGGTTAAATCTATTAAAACTTGAATTGAGTTTTTATGGTCACCCCTGACTCTAAGAAAAATATGAATAAGGGTGAATGCCCACGACGGATTTGCACCATGTTTCCCGTGGCGGAAATCCACTCGTGAATTCCGCAGTGGCAAGGTTCTATTGAAGCTAATAGCTTTCTGCCTGCCAACGCACACATGTGGATTTCTACCATGGATTTTCGTGAGCAGGAAAAAAATCGTGGCATGTTCTATTTTATCACGGATTTACGCTGCGGTAGGGCTCCATCGATACCAAGGAATGGAGACCACGGAAAGCTGTGTGGAAAAACGCGATCACTCACTGGCACTTTTTTGTTTTGAATCACGGTACTCCAGTGGCGTAAATCTGTGGGCATATTCCGCATTGCTCGTGGGCACAAGCCTTAAAGAGAGATCAAAAAGCCATTTGCACTCCAAAATGGTACCAGGAAAATCTACAGGCAAAAAACAAGCCCTCACATAGCTACGTCAACGGAAAAAAAAAAAAGTTGGGGTCAAAAACTGGCAACAAAAGGCAATTTTTTAAAGAATTCTTTTTTATTTTTTAAGCAGTGCTACATAAAAAATGATATGCATTTGATGTTGCCAAAATCGTACTGATCTACAGAATAAAGATATCAGGTCATGTTTGCTGTACCGTGAATGCTGTAAAAGCTACCACTCTCCCCCCCAATTGCATTTTTTCCATGTCACCCACTCAGAATTTTTTTTACGTTTTCCAATACATTGTGTTGTAGCTAAAATGCTACGACAATACAACTTGTCCTGCAAAAAATAAACCCCATGTAGGTATGTCACCAGAAAAATAAAAAATAGTTATGATTTTTTGAAAGTGGGGATGGAAATATGAAAACAAATAAGGGCTGCAGCAGGAAGGGGTTAACAGGTATAAAGGCAACTGAACCGATTTGAAGAAATGAAAACTTAGTATCCATAACACATTCTCAGTGGATAAACAACAAAAAACCAATTTTCTAACATCGACCTAGACCGCGCCATCCTACAGGGACCTTAGTGACCTTTGAATAACATATGAGGAAATCATTATGATCATCCTGTGTAAAAACCATATAACTATGTTACTAAGGGAAATGTCCTCATCGAAGAGAACACACAAGAGATCCTGAGTGTTATAGTACGCGGCAGGTGTGATCGCATTGATTTTTCTATAATTATGGGCCATGAACAACTCATAAAATTATGGTGCAGGTTCGTGTCAGGTCAGTTCCTACAGAGACTTTGCTCTCTCATGTATAGATCATACATCTGGCATGCAGACAAGAAATGACATCACATCATGGGAGGCCGTGAAATGGCTGTATGTACATAAAACAAATGTTGACGCTGTTGTTACTGACTGTACAGACTCATATATCTAAAGGAACTGAAGTGTGCAGGAAATGGCAAAAATACGATGTATAGTTATATGGAATTAATGGCAAATGATGACCTGGATCTGGATCTGGATTAGAAAACATTGCTGTATTCAAGGACAGCGCTGCTCTTCTACATGGATTGCGTTTGATATTGAAACTCAAGTTGTAGTATGCTCAAAATCTGGAATCAACAATTTCTCTTTTGGAGGGGTTAAGCCCAGATGAAAAGTTATTCCCTATCCACCGATCCCAGGAATTTGGGGATTCAATGAAGTAGCAATTGAGCATGTCCTCAACACTAGTCTAACAATGGAAAAGCGGAGTAATCGCCCTGAAAATGGCGACCCCACATGGGAACCTAACTCTACCTCATCCTACCTTTCTTTTAATAAAAAAGAGGGAGGAAAAGAAAAGTAAGGTATCCAATGTTCATGGTCAGGAAAAAACGAGATCTGATCCAAATTGTTGATAAAAGACCCAAACAAAAAAATATTATTAATTTCAGTCGTCGTTATGCAAATAATATGTTCAACGATCAACTGTGGTGGTTAGGGAATAACTTTTAATCCTGGCACAAATCCTTTAACCCCCTTCTTCCATTTGCTTCTGTTTTATTGTAAGGGAGTGAGAACATGTGACTGGGGTTGGGCCTACGGCCTAGATGGAAGGGCATGAGTAGCGGCGTTGAGGAGTGGAAGAAAGATAGAGATGCTTTGAGGCAAAAATAGTGTGCTGATTTGTTCCCCTGTGGAGCTTTGGATTGCGTTGCACGTTTTGTCCTACGGACTGTCAAACCACCGCAAGCTCTGCCCAGATTGAATTATTGTTCCCTATACTGATTGCTGGTACCAGGCTGAGTGATTCGACACCTGCGGCTGCCTCAGACCAAAAAAACCTCTAAGAATCTGTTTCTTATTCCTTTCATTGCTACTTATACTCATCAAAGTTTGGAAGGATGTGGTGGACACCAAATGATCTGACTCGTGAACGACAACAGCTTCGCCAGTTACAGAAAGCCTAGCTGAGAAAGTCCTCCACCCAGATACCTCCGTGGACCAACCCACCGGACCTGTTCTCAGTTCTACATCATATTGCAGAAGATCAGCCTGTCCCTGTTCACTTAGATTGGTCCGTTGCAGTAAGAAAACTGGGGTCAGTAAGTGCCAACTCATCTCATAGAAGTCCCACCCTCTCAGGCATCATCGAAGCAGTAATGGAAGGGATCACCTCCGTTCTCTGCAAGATTTCCACAAGAATATGTAAAATAGCCTGTAGATTTAAAAACAATGTGGGTCATGTTATTATGGATTCAGAACTTTTTAGGGGATATCCTCTAATGAAATATATATCATAAGAGCAGGATGAGGACCAAACCTGACTTGGGAGCAATAAAGGATGTACATCAGAAGGAGGCGCTGTATTAATTTTTCACCAATTCTCCAACATACAGGTGACCCTCAACATCTATATACTTTTATTGATTTCAAAGAATCCATGGCATCTGACATTCAGATTTGTGCCATGGAAACGCCAAAGATCCATCGTGGACCTGCATGACAATTAGACCCATTGTCATTATTCAAGCTAATGCTTGTTTTTTCCTTGAATTCATGGCAAATAATTGACTTGACACTTTTTTGCATGTCATGGATTGAAATCTGCATGGTAACTTTCTGATGCATGTACACAGGTAACTCACAGACAGGAGCCTAAAGGCTTTGTACCAGAGTTAACTTTTTCAGAACCTATCCATATCATAGGTGATAAAAGTATGATCGGTGGGGGTCTCAGCGCTGACATCCCAAAGATCCCAAGAACGGGGGGCCCATGACCCCCTCTTTACGTAACTGCATTGATGCTTCACCCACATTAAGTAGCATTACATTGAATGTAGTGATGGCCGCACATGTGCAGCTGCTGCTCCATTCATTTAAATGGGATGATGGAAATAGCCAAAACACTTGCACTGAAATTTAATGGAGTGGCACCGTACATGCACAGTGATCGCTCTATTTAATTTCCTCCTCACTGCGGGGTTTTCAGCAAGCCTGCAGTGAGGAGAACAGAGAAAACAGGACCCCCCAATCGCAGGATTGGTGGGTGTCTCAGCCGTGAGACGCCCACCAATCAAACTTTTAGAACCTATCCTATGGATAGTTGATAAAAGTTAATTCTTGTACAACCCCTTTAACTATATAAGTTGCAGAGGATGAGGTTGCACCTGGACTTTGAGGGGCCCAAACGTTCACTCTGCTCCATTAATACCATTAATATAAATGGCAGATAGTACAGTAGATGTGGTCCCTATAACATGATGCATTGGGAATAAGGAGCTTCAAGTTATGGCTCTGCTATCAATATTCTAGGGACTCAGGAATTACTGAATACAGGTAATCTTATGGGCCAGCAATGCTGCTTGGGATCAAAGGTATAGCCACCCTATACATCAAAGCCTGACCTTTTAACACGCGGTACAACATGACTTCGGAATGGGATGTAAGCAAAACCAGAATCTTCCACATAAGCAAAAGACAGAAAAGACGCCCAACTCACAGGCATAACTTAAAGCTGCTGGGCCACAATGTGAAATTTGTCATGGGACATTCCCCCGCACGCACACCTACAATATGCCATTCATAATATCGATCTTCCCATTTGGGCCCTTAAGAGTCCAGGTGCAACATCAACCTCTGTACCCCCTACAGCTATGCACTTGTCTACATTGTTACAGTCTCATTCCTTCACATTATGTTGTCTCTTTCAATTGCCTAGATAAGAGCACTAGAATTGGAACTCTAGAACCTGATGTAAAGAGTCAATGACGACCATCAAATGGATGCATCTTGACTAAACCCTTTTCTTCCGTATGGTATAGGATGAGACAGTCCATGAAAAAGGTGGCAGAGGTCAGGAGGGTAAGACTGAGGATAAGATACTTTCATCTATTGTGTTGGGGTTAACAGGCTCCCATCAGGGTGCCCGGGTCCCAAGATTAATTACGTGTTGCAGTTGGTGCACCATTGTCTTCTCGAAAAGAAGGAAACACTGAGGATGACTTGAGGAACAGAAGAGCCTCCCGGTTCACACAGTGGACAGCAGAGGTGGGAGACAGACTGGAGCATTCGATTCACCCGGGGCAAACATTCTCCAGCCATATTTATCTTAGAAATTAATGATCGGTAGTCACGAAGAGAACACAAGTCAGTTTGATTAAGTGGCTCTGGTTTTGGGGTTGAGATCACAGTATAATATCAATCATCGTACTATGCTGGTCTACATAAGAGTCTGTATTAGTCATTATATTTCTTACTAGTAGTGCTACTCAAGACATTGCAGAAGTCTGCATTATGTATAAGCTGTATGTACGTAACGTAAATTATGTACACTAATTACTCTGCAAGTGATGCCACAGGGATTACTGATTGTTTTTATCATGCCTCTGACATGAAGACGGGCACAGCAGGTGGTGCTATCTCTATGGTTCTTAAGTAGGATGTAAAGGAATATGGCTTTTGTCAAATATCCCAAACAATGTCACATTTCTTCTTGTGAATTATGTACAGTGCACAGCTAGAGGTATTTGTAGATGCAGTTTGTATAGTTAAACATGCATCTGGGTCATTCTGTATTCTCCGCTCATAGTTGTAAGTTTGCAAAGTTAAGAGTAATTGTCCACCAAGCAAACATAGTACATAACATGCCCATCCAGCATCCTACCGCTACCATGTCCAGCTCTGGTATTTTTTAAAAACTGTTTATCGCTACTATTTGGTATTATAGTACCCAATATAATTAGCAGTTTTATCATGGAGCTGTTATGTGTTCACTGTATGGCACTGTTATAGAGTCGAGTCACATCATTATGACCACTGGCTAACATCTAGAATAACCGCCGTGTGCCACACAGACATAAGCTAGATGAGCTGGAGTGACTCAATAAGGTGCTTAGAAATCTGGAGCCATGCTGTCTGTAGTGCATCCCATGGTTTCTGGAGGGTGCGTGGGGGAAGAGCCATAGAGTGAACATGACAATCAAGGTGTTCCCATAGATGCTCAATTGGGTTCATGTCTGGGCAATTTGGGGGCCAATGAAGTTCTTGGAAGTCTTAGTCATGCCCTTCCGACCACTGTTGGACATTTCTATCATGGGACATCCCATCTGCCCCAGGGAAAATAAACAGCATGAATGGGTGTACGTAATTCTGCAAGGATGGATTTAGAACCACATTAGAGAGCCTTCCATATAGATGAGCGGGCCTACAGAATGGCATGAAAAACTTCTCCAGACCATAACGCTGCACCACCAGCTTGTGTTCTTCCAGCAGTAGTTGCAGGATGTTTGTTCTACCTGACATGTCAATGTCCATGCGTTGAAGTAGAAAACATGACTCATCTGAGAAGGCAACCCTTTGCCAATGACTGGTGGTCCAATTCCAATCCTGCGGTGCAAATTGAAGCCTTTTCTTCCAATGCACCTTTGTTAGTATACATGCAGTAACCATCCGTCTGCTTTGGAGCCCCGTTTGCTGTAGGGTTGGCTGAACTTTTGTTTTAGATATACTTTCAGTAACCCCCTGGTTCATTTTAATGGTGAGCTGCTGCACTGTAGCGTATCAGTGGGCCCTCGCGCCCCTTCGTAGCCGACGTTCACCTCTCACATCAATGGCATGTGGTGCTCTGCAGTTTCCACATCTTTATCCACTCACGATACACCAGGTATCGGGTATGAGAGCCACATTGCCATATTGAACCACTTCCAATTGCCATAAAGGTATTCCCATCTGAGACATTTATAGTATATCCTGTATGCCATAATAAATTATTTTTATATGACATATTCTGCAGCATTGTACAGCATTTATACCCTTTATCAGTCCCACTAGGGCCAATTCCATCGGAATGGGATTCTGTAACATCCTTGCTGTCATCCTTTCATATGCTGTAATAAAACACCATTAATCCAGCATGCCAGATTATCATATTTTCCAGACAATTGGGCTTTTCATTGAAAGGGTTTGTTCAACTTACATTTTTGAATATAGTTTTGGGCCGTTCATGCCCCAAACTTTTTAAAAGTCATATACTCACTCTGGCCCCGTAGTGCTGTTTTACTACCACAGCATCTGGTAGGTGACATTAGCGGGTCTTCTGGCCCGGTGACGTCCCGTAAACAAGTCACATGGGCATCTAATGCAGAAGCCCCGAGGCAGGTTTACGGGACGTTACTGATGACGTCCCTGTCCGGCCTCCTATTGGCCGCAGAACTTGTAAAATAGATGACGGGAGCGCAGTGTGTGAATGGGGAGCGGCGTACTCAGAACATCTCTTTAGGGTACGTTCACATGTATCGGAAATGTTGCGAAAAATTCCGCTTTTTTCAGCTTTTTCCCATTGGTGCAGATTTTGACTCGGATTTAGCTGTAGATACATAGCTAATTTCAACCGGCACTAAAGCGCTCCCCTAGGAATACTGTGCGTTGTCACTTCCAAATGTCCATTGTACACCGTCACCCCCCACCAGTACTGAGTGCCGCCACTGGTCAAGTGATGCCACTTCCACATCACCCGACCAGCGGCGGTGCTCAGAAGTGTTTGCCGAGTGACGGTGCGCACCGCACCTTAGGGACTCACAGCGTGCAGTATTCCTAGGTGAGGGGAGCGCTTTTGTACAGGCTGACATCAGAAGCTGATTCAGGGTCAAATTCTGCAGATTTTGACATGATTTTTGATGCAGCAATTTTGCAGCAGAATTTCCCGTTGCAGAAAACCTACAGCATTTCCGCCATGCGTGAAAATACCTTTAATGAGACTTCTTATTTCTTTTCAGAATTTTTTACATTTTTCAGTGTATGAATTATACAATGTTGGCCATGGAAAAGTAGCCCGGCATCAAACTCGTATGAAGGCTGTCTGAAAGAAAATCTATGAAAGCTGCGATGTGATTCGTTACTGTGCCAACAAAGACAGATTTTCTTTTAGGCAGCTTTCATAAGAATGTGGTGCTAAGATACTTTTCTGTCTCCAACCCTGTGTAAGGATAATACAAATATATAGAATTACAGTCTTTGTTAAAGAAAAATCCAGTCCCTAGAAGAAGTTGTCATTTTTTTACAAAACCCGGCATGCAGTTCCATCTAGGGCAGATATACAAATGATTAGAGTTGTGGTGATTAGATGAACGGTCTTGCCCCCTGAGGCCCTAGAAATAGTTCTACCCCTGGCCTATAAAAGGCTGTCAGAGGTGACCTCTTTTTCCACTTGTGTAGAGCTTGTTGACCACTAGACGCCTCTACAAAGCAACTAAAGAGATTTCATCTCATTACCAGAGTCTGAGAGGGGCGCATTATGTGAGCAGCTGGATGGTCGTATCAACGAATTGCCACCACCTGGGCCGTTCTGACCAGACTGTTAGCAGGTGTTGGGACCAGTGGATGCGTGAGGGCAAACACACAAGGTGACCGGGCTCAGGATGGCCTCGACAGATCACTAATAGAGAGGATCGTCTGATCATCGGACAAGCACGAGCAGCTCCAATTGTTGTGTTATCCACTATCCAGAGACAGGTGACACCATTGTTACACTCCTGGGTCTGTCAGAACCATTTCCAGATGATTGACTGAAGGATATTTGGTCTCACAACTCTCATTACATGTACTGTTGTTGATAGTCACTCACTGTTGCCTCCATTTGCATTGGTGTTATGAATAATGAAATTGGACACTACGGAGAGGAACCAAGTTGTCTTCAATGAAAAATCAAGGTTTAGTTTGGGCACTGATGGCCATGTTCGTGTCTGGAGACTTAGGGGTGAGAACCTCAATCCTACCTTTGCACACTGCTGGTGTGATAGTCTAGGGGGCCATTGCATAGAACAGTAAGTCCCTTCTAGTAGTGGTAGGAGGGACAATGACAGCTTAGGACATCTTGCAGCCACATGTGTTGCCTTTCATGTCAAGGCTTCCAAGATGCATTTTCCATCAGTATAATGGTCGTCAACACACAGCAAGGGTGTCACAGGAATGTCTCCACAACATTGCCACACTTCCCTTGGGCTACCTGGTCATTAGATTTATACCAATAGAACATGTATGGGACTATCCAGGACGCCAACTTCAACAGACTACGAGTTTGCATGATATAGAGGCTCAGTTACAGAAAATGTGGAGCAATATGCCACAGGATACCATACAGAACCTGTATGCCTCCAAGCCCGCCAATATCCCATCTTGCATCCAAGCTAAAGGGCAGACCTATAGGGTACTAGAGACTTCATTCACACCTGAATCACACCTTGTACCTAAGCTAGAGGTGGCCCAACAGGGTACTAGAGCCTGCATTCCCACCCGTATCAAATCTTGCATCCAAGCTAGAGGCGGTACAACAGGGTACTAGAGCATCCATGCCCACTTGTATCACATTTTGTATCTAAGCTAGAGGCCCCCAACAGGTTACTAGAGCCTCCATGTCCACTTGTTTCACATTTTGTATCCAAGCTAGAGGCCCCCAACAGGGTACTAGAGCCTCCATACCCACCCATATCACATTTTTCATCCAAGCTAGAGGCGGCCCAAGGGGTTACTAGAGCCTCTATGTTCGCCCATATCACATCTTGTATCCAAGCCAAAGGCGACCCAGCAGGGTACTAGAGCCTTCATGCCTGCCCATATTACATCTTGTTTCCAGGTTAGAGGTGGTACAACAGAGTACTAGAGCCTCCATACCCACCCATATCACATCTTCTAGGCAAGCTGGAGGTGGTACAACAGGGTACTAGAGCCTCGTTGCCCAATCATATCACATCTTGTATCCAAGCTAGAGGTGGACCAACAGGGTACTAAAGCCTCCATGCCTGCCAATATCACATCTTGTATCCAAGCTAGAGGCAGTACAACAGGGTACTAGAGTCTCCATGCCTGTCCATATCACATCTTGTATCCAAGCTAGAGGCAGCCCAACAGGGTACTAGACCAACCATGCCTGCTCATATCACATCTTGTATCCAAACTAGAGGCCTTCGACAGAGTACTAGAGCCTTCATTCCCGACAGTATCACATCTTCTAGCCCAGCTGGAGGCGGTACAACAGGGTAGTAAAGCCTCCATGCCGACCCAGATCACATCTTGTACCCAAGCTAGA